>NW_027650206.1:0-136011 GCF_965287045.1 Carcharhinus amblyrhynchos | reverse complement strand
GGTGTCTCTCAGTCCCCTCTCTGTCAGGGAGATATCTGTACACTGACTGGTGTCTCTCAGTCCCCTCTCTCTCTCACAGGGAGATATCTGTACACTGACTGGTGTCTCTCAGTCCCCTCTCTCTCTCTCTCAGGGAGATATCTGTACACTGACTGGTGTCTCTCAGACCCCTCTCTCTCTCTCTCAGGGAGATATCTGTACACTGACTGGTGTCTCTCAGTCCTCTCCCTCTCTGTCTCAGGGAGATATCTGTACACTGACTGGTGTCTCTCAGTCCTCTCTCTCTCTCAGGGAGATATCTGTACACTGACTGGTGTCTCTCAGTCCCCTCTCTCTCTCTCTCAGGGAGATATCTGTACACTGACTGGTGTCTCTCAGACCCCTCTCTCTCTCTCTCAGGGAGATATCTGTACACTGACTGGTGTCTCTCAGTCCTCTCTCTCTCTCTCAGGGAGATATCTGTACACTGACTGGTGTCTCTCAGTCCCCTCTCTCTCTCAGAGAGATATCTGTACACTGACTGGTGTCTCTCAGTCCTCTCTCTCTCTCTCAGGGAGATATCTGTACACTGACTGGTGTCTCTCAGTTCCCTCTCTCTCTCTCTCAGGGAGATATCTGTACACTGACTGGTGTCTCTCAGTCCCATCTCTCTGTCTCAGGGAGATATCTGTGCACTGACTGGTGTCTCTCAGTCCCATCTCTCTCTCTCAGGGAGATATCTGTACACTGGCTGGTGTCTCTCAGTCCCCTCTCTCTCTCTCTCAGGGAGATATCTGTACACTCTCTGGTGTCTCTCAGCCCCCCCTCTCTCTCTCAGAGATATATCTGAACACTGACTGGTGTCTCTCAGTCCTCTCTCTCTCTCTCAGGGAGATATCTGTACACTGACTGATGTCTCTCAGTCCCCTCTCTCTCAGGGAGATATCTGTACACTGACTGGTGTTTCTCAGTCCCCTCTCTCTCTCTCTCAGGGAGATATCTGTACTCTGAGTGGTGTCTCTCAGTCCCCTCTCTCTCTCTCTCAGGAAGATATCTGTACACTGACTGGTGTCTCTCAGTCCTCTCTCTCTCTCTCAGGGAGATATCTGTACACTGACTGGTGTCTCTCAGTCCCCTCTCTCTCAGGGAGTTATCTGTACACTGACTGGTGTCTCTCAGTCCCCTCTCTCTCTCTCAGGGAGATATCAGTACACTGACTGGTGTCTCTCAGTCCCCTCTCTCTGTCTCGCAGGGAGATATCTGTACACTGACTGGTGTCTCTCAGTCCCCTCTCTCTCTCTCAGGGAGATATCTGTACACTGACTGGTGTCTCTCAATCACCTCTCTCTCTCTCTCAGGGAGATATCTGTACACTGACTGGTGTCTCTCAGTCCCCTCTCTCTCTCTCAGAGAGATATCTGTACACTGATTGGTGTCTCTCAGTCCCCTCTCTCTCTCTCAGGAGATATCTGTACACTGACTGGTGTCTCTCAGTCCCCTCTCTCCCTCTCAGGGAGGTATCTGTCCAGTGACTGGTGTCTCTCAGTCCCCTCTCTCTCTCTCAGGGAGATATCTGTACACTGACTGGTGTCTCTCAGTCCCCACTCTCTCTCTCTCAGGGAGATATTTGTACACTGACTGGTGTCTCTCAGTCCCCCCTCTCTCTCTCTGGGAGATATCTGTACACTGTCTGGTGTCTCTCAGTCCCCTCTCTCTCTCTCAGGGAGATATCTGTGCACTGACTGGTGTCTCTCAGTCCCCTCTGTCTCTCTCAGGGAGATATCTGTACACTGACTGGTGTCTCTCAGTCCCCTCTCTCTCTCTCTCAGGGAGATATCTGTACACTGACTGGTGTCTCTCAGTCCTCTGTCTCTCTCAGGCGATATCTGTACACTGACTGGTGTCTCTCAGTCCCCTCTCTCTCTCAGGGAGATATCTGTACACTGACTGGTGTCTCTCAGTGCCCTCTCTCTCTCTCAGGGAGATATCTGTGCACTGACTGGTGTCTCTCAGTCCCCTCTCTCTCTCTCTCAGGGAGATATCTGTACACTGACTGGTGTCTCTCAGTCCCCTCTCTCTCTCTCTCAGGGAGATATCTGTACACTGACTGGTGTCTCTCAGTCCCCTCTCTCTCAGGGAGATATCTGTACACTGACTGGTGTCTCTCAGTCCCCTCTCTCTCTCTCTCAGGGAGATAGCTGTACACTGACTGGTGTCTCTCAGTCCCCTCTCTCTCCGGGAGATATCTGTA
Source organism: Carcharhinus amblyrhynchos (assembly GCF_965287045.1). Lineage (NCBI taxonomy): Eukaryota > Metazoa > Chordata > Chondrichthyes > Carcharhiniformes > Carcharhinidae > Carcharhinus > Carcharhinus amblyrhynchos. Next base: position 133,781 of record NW_027650206.1, on the reverse strand, counting down.
CACTGACTGGTGTCTCTCAGTCCCCTCTCTCTCTCTCAGGGAGATATCTGTACACTGACTGGAGTCTCTCAGTCCCCTCTCTCTCTCTCAGGGAGATATCTGTACACTGACTGGTGTCTCTCAGTCCCCTCTCTCTCTCTCTCAGGGAGATATCTGTACACTGACTGGTGTCTCTCAGACCCCTCTCTCTCTCTCTCAGGGAGATATCTGTACACTGACTGGTGTCTCTCAGTCCTCTCCCTCTCTGTCTCAGGGAGATATCTGTACACTGACTGGTGTCTCTCAGTCCTCTCTCTCTCTCAGGGAGATATCTGTACACTGACTGGTGTCTCTCAGTCCCCTCTCTCTCTCTCTCAGGGAGATATCTGTACACTGACTGGTGTCTCTCAGACCCCTCTCTCTCTCTCTCAGGGAGATATCTGTACACTGACTGGTGTCTCTCAGTCCTCTCCCTCTCTGTCTCAGGGAGATATCTGTACACTGACTGGTGTCTCTCAGTCCTCTCTCTCTCTCAGGGAGATATCTGTACACTGACTGGTGTCTCTCAGTCCCCTCTCTCTCTCTCTCAGGGCGATATCTGTACACTGACTGGTGTCTCTCAGACCCCTCTCTCTCTCTCTCAGGGAGATATCTGTACACTGACTGGTGTCTCTCAGTCGTCTCTCTCTCTCTCAGGGAGATATCTGTACACTGACTGGTGTCTCTCAGTCCCCTCTCTCTCTCAGAGAGATATCTGTACACTGACTGGCGTCTCTCAGTCCTCTCTCTCTCTCTCAGGGAGATATCTGTGCACTGACTGGTGTCTCTCAGTCCCATCTCTCTCTCTCAGGGAGATATCTGTACACTGGCTGGTGTCTCTCAGTCCTCTCTCTCTCTCTCAGGGAGATATCTGTACACTGACTGGTGTCTCTCAGTCCCCTCTCTCTCAGGGAGTTATCTGTACACTGACTGTGTCTCTCAGTCCCCTCTCTCTCTCTCAGGGAGATATCAGTACACTGACTGGTGTCTCTCAGTCCCCTCTCTCTGTCTCTCAGGGAGATATCTGTACACTGACTGGTGTCTCTCAGTCCCCTCTCTCTCTCTCAGGGAGATATCTGTACACTGACTGGTGTCTCTCAATCACCTCTCTCTCTCTCTCAGGGAGATATCTGTACACTGACTGGTGTCTCTCAGTCCCCTCTCTCTCTCTCAGAGAGATATCTGTACACTGATTGGTGTCTCTCAGTCCCCTCTCTCTCTCTCAGGGAGATATCTGTACACTGACTGGTGTCTCTCAGTCCCCACTCTCTCTCTCTCAGGGAGATATTTGTACACTGACTGGTGTCTCTCAGTCCCCCCTCTCTCTCTCAGGGAGATATCTGTACACTGTCTGGTGTCTCTCAGTCCCCTCTCTCTCTCTCAGGGAGATATCTGTGCACTGACTGTTGTCTCTCAGTCCCCTCTGTCTCTCTCAGGGAGATATCTGTACACTGACTGGTGTCTCTCAGTCCCCTCTCTCTCTCTCTCAGGGAGATATCTGTACACTGACTGGTGTCTCTCAGTCCTCTGTCTCTCTCAGGCGATATCTGTACACTGACTGGTGTCTCTCAGTCCCCTCTCTCTCTCTCAGGGAGATATCTGTACACTGACTGGTGTCTCTCAGTCCCCTCTCTCTCAGGGAGATATCTGTACACTGACTGGTGTCTCTCAGTCCCCTCTCTCTCTCTCTCAGGGAGATAGCTGTACACTGACTGGTGTCTCTCAGTCCCCTCTCTCTCTCTCTCAGGGAGATATCTGTACACTGACTGGTGTCTCTCAGTCCCCTCTCTCTCTCTCTCAGGGAGATATCTGTACACTGACTGGTGTCTCTCAGTCCCCTCTCTCTCTCTCTCAGGGAGATATCTGTACACTGACTGGTGTCTCTCAGTCCTCTCTCTCTCTCAGGGAGATATCTGTGCACTGACTGGTGTCTCTCAGTCCCCTCTCTCTCTCTCTCAGGGAGATATCTGTACACTGACTGGTGTCTCTCAGTCCCCTCTCTCTCTCTCTCAGGGAGATATCTGTACACTGACTGGTGTCTCTCAGTCCCCTCTCTCTCAGGGAGATATCTGTACACTGACTGGTGTCTCTCAGTCCCCTCTCTCTCTCTCTCAGGGAGATAGCTGTACACTGACTGGTGTCTCTCAGTCCCCTCTCTCTCCGGGAGATATCTGTACACTGACTGGTGTCTCTCAGTCCCCTCTCTCTCTCTCAGGGTGATATCTGTACACTGACTGGTGTCTCTCAGTCCCCTCTCTCTCTCTCAGGGAGATATCTGTACACTGACTGGTGTCTCTCAGTCCCCTCTCTCTCTCTCTCAGGGAGATATCTGTACACTGACTGGTGTCTCTCAGTCCCCTCTCTCTCTCTCTCAGGGAGATATCTGTACACTGACTGGTGTCTCTCAGTCCTCTCTCTCTCTCTCAGGGAGATATCTGTACACTGACTGGTGTCTCTCAGTCCCCTCTCTCTCTCTCAGGGAGATATCTGTACACTGACTGGTGTCTCTCAGTCCCCTCTCTCTCCGGGAGATATCTGTACACTGACTGGTGTCTCTCAGTCCCCTCTCTCTCTCTCAGGGAGATATCTGTACACTGACTGGTGTCTCTCAGTCCCCTCTCTCTCTCTCAGGGAGATATCTGTACACTGACTGGTGTCTCTCAGTCCCCTCTCTCTCTCTCAGGGAGATATCTGTACACTGACTGGTGTCTCTCAGTCCCCTCTCTCTCTCTCTCAGGGAGATATCTGTTCACTGACTGGAGTCTCTCAGACCCCTCTCTCTCTCTCTCAGGGAGATATCTGTACACTGACTGGTGTCTCTCAGTCCTCTCCCTCTCTGTCTCAGGGAGATATCTGTACACTGACTGGTGTCTCTCAGTCCTCTCTCTCTCTCAGGGAGATATCTGTACAATGACTGGTGTCTCTCAGTCCTCTCCCTCTCCCTCTCAGGGAGATATCTGTACACTGACTGGTGTCTCTCAGTCCCCTCTCTCTCTCTCTCAGGGAGATATCTGTACACTGACTGGTGTCTCTCAGACGCCTCTCTCTCTCTCTCAGGGAGATATCTGTACACTGACTGGTGTTTCTCAGTCCCCTCTGTCTCTCTCTCAGGGAGATATCTGTACTCTGAGTGGTGTCTCTCAGTCCCCTCTCTCTCTCTATCAGGAAGATATCTGTACACTGACTGGTGTTTCTCAGTCCCCTCTCTCTCTCTCTCAGGGAGATATCTGTACACTGAGTGATGTCTCTCAGTCCCCTCTCTCTCAGGGAGATATCTGTACACTGACTGGTGTTTCTCAGTCCCCTCTCTCTCTCTCTCAGGGAGATATCTGTACTCTGAGTGGTGTCTCTCAGTCCCCCCTCTCTCTCTCTCAGGGAGATATCTGTACACTGACTGGTATCTCTCAGTCCCCTCTCTCTCTCTCAGGGAGATATCAGTACACTGACTGGTGTCTCTCAGTCCCCTCTCTCTCACTCAGGGAGATATCTGTACACTGACTGGTGTCTCTCAGTCCTCCCTCTCTCTCTCAGGGAGATATCTGTACACTGACTGGTGTCTCTCTGTCACCTCACTCGCTCTCAGGCAGATATCTGTACACTGACTGGTGTCTCTCAGTCCTCTCTCTCTCAGGGAGATATCTGTACACTGACTGGTGTCTCTCAGTCCCCTCTCTCTCTCTCTCAGGGAGATATCTGTACACTGACTGGTGTCTCTCAGACCCCTCTCTCTCTCTCTCAGGGAGATATCTGTACACTGACTGGTGTCTCTCAGTCCCCTCTCTCTTCTCTCAGGGAGATAGCTGTACACTGACTGGTGTCTCTCAGACCCCTCTCTCTCTCTCTCAGGGAGATATCTGTACACTGACTGGTGTCTCTCAGTCCTCTCCCTCTCTCTCTCTCTCAGGGAGATATCTGTACACTGACTGGTGTCTCTCAGTCCCCTCTCTCTCTCTCAGGGAGCTATCAGTATACTGACTGGTGTCTCTCAGTCCCCTCTCTCTCTCTCTCAGGGAGCTATCAGTACACTGACTGGTGTCTCTCAGTCCTCTCTCTCAGGGAGATATCTGTACACTGACTGGTGTCTCTCAGCCCCCCCTCTCTCTCTCAGAGAAATATCTGAACACTGACTGGTGTCTCTCAGTCCTCTCTCTCTCTCTCAGGGAGATATCTGTACACTGACTGATGTCTCTCAGTCCCCTCTCTCTCAGGGAGATATCTGTACACTGACTGGTGTCTCTCAGTCCCACTCTCTCTCTCTCAGGGAGATATCTGTACACTGTCTGGTGTCTCTCAGTCCCCTCTCTCTCTCTCAGGGAGATATCAGTACACTGACTGGTGTCTCTCAGTCCTCTCTCTCTCAGGGAGATATCTGTACACTGACTGGTGTCTCTCAGTCCCCTTACTCTCTCTCAGGGAGATATCTGTACACTGACTGGTGTCTCTCAGTCCCCTCTCTCTATCTCAGGGAGATATCTGTACACTGACTGGTGTCTCTCAGTCCCCTCTCTCTCTCTCTCAGGGAGATATCTGTACACTGACTGGTGTCTCTCAGTCCCCTCTCTCTCTGGGAGATATCTGTACACTGACTGGTGTCTCTCAGTCCTCTCTCTCTCTCAGGGAGATATCTGTACACTGACTGGTGTCTCTCAGTCCTCTCTCTCTCTCAGGGAGATATCTGTACACTGACTGGTGTCTCTCAGTCGTCTCTGTCTCTCTGGGAGATATGTGTACACTGACTGGTGTCTCTCAGTCCCCTCTCTCTCTCTCAGGGAGATATCTGTACACTGACTGGTGTCTCTCAGTCCCCTCTCTCTCTCTCTCAGGGATATATCTGTCCACTGACTGGTGTCTCTCAGTCCTCTCTCTCTCTCTCAGGGAGATATCTGTACACTGACTGGTGTCTCTCAGTCCTCTCTCTCTCTCTCAGGGAGATATCTGTACACTGACTGGTGTCTCTCAGTCCCCTCTCTCTCTCAGGGAGATATCTGTACACTGACTGGTGTCTCTCAGTCCCCTCTCTCTCTCTCAGGGATATATCTGTACACTGACTGGTGTCTCTCAGTCCCCCCTCTCTCTCTCAGGGAGATATCTGTACACTGACTGGTGTCTCTCAGTCCCCTCTCTCTCTCTCAGGGAGATATCTGTACACTGACTGGTGTCTCTCAGTCCCCTCTCTCTCTCTCAGGGATATATCTGTACACTGACTGGTGTCTCTCAGTCCCCCCTCTCTCTCTCAGGGAGATATCTGTACACTGACTGGGGTCTCTCAGTCCCCCCTCTCTCTCTCAGGGAGATATCTGTACACTGACTGGTGTCTCTCAGTCCCTGCAGTTTGTGCTGTGTTGATTTTTCTGCGATGAACACTGCCCATGACTCACCTGCAGTGGTGTTTCAATCTGCACTGAGTATTTCTCAATGGATTCGGAGAGAAGCTGTCGGCAAAAAGATGAACAGATCAGAATGAGCAGCAAATCGCATGATTCAATGAAACGTCACAGCAGTCCAAAGGATTGAAAGATTTCCTTGGAGCTTTCTCATCAGAAGCAGAGTCTCTGTCCTCTTACTGTGACCCAGTATCTCTCTCCCCTCTCACTGTGACCCAGTGTCTCTCTCCCCTCTCACTGTGACCCAGTGTCTCTCCCCTCTCACTGTGACCCTGTGTCTCTCTCCCCTCTCACTGTGACCCAGTGTCTCTCTCCCCTCTCACTGTGACCCAGTGTCTCTCTCCCCACTCACTGTGACCCAGTGACTCTCTCCCCTCTCACTGTGACCCAGTATCTCTGTCCCCTCTCACTGTGACCCAGTGTCTCTGTCCTCTCACTGTGACCCAGTGTCTCTCTCCCCTCTCACTGTGACCCAGTGTCTCTCTCCCCTCTCACTGTGACCCAGTGTCTCTCTCCCCTCTCACTGTGACCCAGTGTCTCTCTCCCCTCTCACTGTGACCCAGTGTCTCTCTCCCCACTCACTGTGACCCAGTGTCTCTCTCCCCTCTCACTGTGACCCAGTGTCTCTCTCCCCTCTCACTGTGACCCAGTGTCTCTCTCCCCTCTCACTGTGACCCAGTGTCTCTCCCCTCTCACTGTGACCCAGTGTCTCTGTCCCCTCTCACTGTGACCCAGTGTCTCTCTCCCCTCTCACTGTGACCCAGTGTCTCTCTCCCCTCTCACTGTGACCCAGTGTTTCTCTCCTCTCACTGTGACCCAGTATCTCTCTCCCCTCTCACTGTGACCCAGTGTCTCTCCCCTCTCACTGTGACCCAGTGTCTCTCTCCCCTCTCACTGTGACCCAGTGTCTCTCCCCTCTCACTGTGACCCAGTGTCTCTCTCCCCTCTCACTGCGACCCAGTGTCGCTCTCCCCTCTCACTGTGACCCAGTGTCTCTCTCCCCTCTCACTGTGACCCAGTGTCTCTCCCCTCTCACTGTGAACCAGTGTCTCTGTCCCCTCTCACTGTGACCCAGTGTCTCTCTCCCCTCTCACTGTGACCCAGTGTCTCTCTCCCCTCTCACTGTGACCCAGTGTCTCTCTCCCCTCTCACTGTGACCCAGTGTCTCTCTCCCCTCTCACTGTGACCCTGTGTCTCTCCCCTCTCACAGTGACCCTGTGTCTCTCCCCTCTCACTGTGACCCAGTGTCTCTCTCCCCTCTCACTGTGACCCAGTGTCTCTCTCCCCTCTCACTGTGACCCAGTGTCTCTCTCCCCTCTGACTGTGACCCAGTGTCTCTCTCCCCTCTGACTGTGACCCAGTGTCTCTCCCCTCTCACTGTGACCCAGTGTCTCTCTCCCCTCTCACTGTGACCCAGTGTCTCTCTCCCCTCTCACTGTGACCCAGTGTCTCTCTCCCCTCTCACTGTGACCCAGTGTCTCTCCCCTCTCACTGTGACCCAGTGTCTCTGTCCCCTCTCACTGTGACCCAGTGTCTCTGTCCCCTCTCACTGTGACCCAGTGTCTCTCTCCCCTCTCACTGTGACCCAGTGTCTCTCTCCCCTCTCACTGTGACCCACTGTCTCTCTCCCCTCTCACTGTGACCCTGTGTCTCTCCCCTCTCACTGTGACCCTGTGTCTCTCCCCTCTCACTGTGACCCAGTGTCTCTCCCCTCTCACTGTGACCCAGTGTCTCTCCCCTCTCACTGTGACCCAGTGTCTCTCTCCCCTCTCACTGTGACCCAGTGTCTCTCTCCCCTCTCACTGTGACCCAGTGTCTCTCCCCTCTCACTGTGACCCAGTGTCTCTCTCCCCTCTCACTGTGACCCAGTGTCTCTCCCCTCTCACTCTGACCCAGTGTCTCTCTCCCCTCTCACTGTGACCCAGTGTCTCTCCCCTCTCACTGTGACCCAGTGTCTCTCTCCCCTCTCACTGTGACCCAGTGTCTCTCTCCCCTCTCACTGTGACCCAGTGTCTCTCTCCCCTCTGACTGTGACCCAGTGTCTCTCTCCCCTCTGACTGTGACCCAGTGTCTCTCCCCTCTCACTGTGACCCAGTGTCTCTCTCCCCTCTCACTGTGACCCAGTGTCTCTCTCCCCTCTCACTGTGACCCAGTGTCTCTCTCCCCTCTCACTGTGACCCAGTGTCTCTCCCCTCTCACTGTGACCCAGTGTCTCTGTCCCCTCTCACTGTGACCCAGTGTCTCTGTCCCCTCTCACTGTGACCCAGTGTCTCTCTCCCCTCTCACTGTGACCCAGTGTCTCTCTCCCCTCTCACTGTGACCCACTGTCTCTCTCCCCTCTCACTGTGACCCTGTGTCTCTCCCCTCTCACTGTGACCCTGTGTCTCTCCCCTCTCACTGTGACCCAGTGTCTCTCCCCTCTCACTGTGACCCAGTGTCTCTCCCCTCTCACTGTGACCCAGTATCTCTCTCCCCTCTCACTGTGACCCAGTGTCTCTCTCCCCTCTCACTGTGACCCAGTGTCTCTCCCCTCTCACTGTGACCCAGTGTCTCTCTCCCCTCTCACTGTGACCCAGTGTCTCTCCCCTCTCACTCTGACCCAGTGTCTCTCTCCCCTCTCACTGTGACCCAGTGTCTCTCCCCTCTCACTGTGACCCAGTGTCTCTCTCCCCTCTCACTGTGACCCAGTGTCTCTCCCCCTCTGACTGTGACCCAGTGTCTCTCTCCCCTCTCACTGTGACCCAGTGTCTCTCTCCCCTCTCACTCTGACCCAGTGTCTCTCCCCTCTCACTGTGACCCAGTGTCTCTTACCTCTCACTGTGACCCAGTGTCTCTCTCCCCTCTCACTGTGACCCAGTGTCTCTCTCCCCTCTCACTGTGACCCAGTGTCTCTCTCCCCTCTCACTGTGACCCAGTGTCTCTCTCCTCTCTCACTGTGACCCAGTGTCTCTCTCCCCTCTCACTGTGACCCAGTGTCTCTCTCCCCTCTCACTGTGACCCAGTGTCTCTCTCCCCTCTCACTGTGACCCAGTGTCTCTCGCCCCTCTCACTGTGACCCAGTGTCTCTCGCCCCTCTCACTGTGACCCAGTGTCTCTCTCCCCTCTCACTGTGACCCAGTGTCTCTCTCCCCTCTCACTGTGACACAGTGTCTCTCTCCCCTCTCACTGTGACCCAGTGTCTCTCCCCTCTCACTGTGACCCAGTGTCTCTCTCCCCTCTCACTGTGACCCAGTGTCTCTGTCCCCTCTCACTGTGACCCAGTGTCTCTGTCCCCTCTCACTGTGACCCAGTGTCTCTCTCCCCTCTCACTGTGACCCAGTGTCTCTCTCCCCTCTCACTGTGACCCACTGTCTCTCTCCCCTCTCACTGTGACCCTGTGTCTCTCCCCTCTCACTGTGACCCTGTGTCTCTCCCCTCTCACTGTGACCCAGTGTCTCTCCCCTCTCACTGTGACCCAGTGTCTCTCCCCTCTCACTGTGACCCAGTGTCTCTCTCCCCTCTCACTGTGACCCAGTGTCTCTCTCCCCCCTCACTGTGACCCAGTGTCTCTCCCCTCTCACTGTGACCCAGTGTCTCTCTCCCCTCTCACTGTGACCCAGTGTCTCTCCCCTCTCACTCTGACCCAGTGTCTCTCTCCCCTCTCACTGTGACCCAGTGTCTCTCCCCTCTCACTGTGACCCAGTGTCTCTCTCCCCTCTCACTGTGACCCAGTGTCTCTCCCCCTCTGACTGTGACCCAGTGTCTCTCTCCCCTCTCACTGTGACCCAGTGTCTCTCTCCCCTCTCACACTGACCCAGTGTCTCTCCCCTCTCACTGTGACCCAGTGTCTCTTACCTCTCACTGTGACCCAGTGTCTCTCTCCCCTCTCACTGTGACCCAGTGTCTCTCTCCCCTCTCACTGTGACCCAGTGTCTCTCTCCCCTCTCACTGTGACCCAGTGTCTCTCTCCTCTCTCACTGTGACCCAGTGTCTCTCTCCCCTCTCACTGTGACCCAGTGTCTCTCTCCCCTCTCACTGTGACCCAGTGTCTCTCTCCCCTCTCACTGTGACCCAGTGTCTCTCGCCCCTCTCACTGTGACCCAGTGTCTCTCGCCCCTCTCACTGTGACCCAGTGTCTCTCTCCCCTCTCACTGTGACCCAGTGTCTCTCTCCCCTCTCACTGTGACACAGTGTCTCTCTCCCCTCTCACTGTGACCCAGTGTCTCTCCCCTCTCACTGTGACCCAGTGTCTCTCTCCCCTCTCACTGTGACCCAGTGTCTCTCTCCCCTCTCACTGTGACCCAGTGTCTCTCCCCCTCTCACTGTGACCCAGTGTCTCTCTCCCCTCTCACTGTGACCCAGTGTCTCTCTCCCCTCTCACTGTGACCCAGTGTCTCTCTCCCCTCTCACTGTGACCCAGTGTCTCTCTCCCCTCTCACTGTGACCCAGTGTCTCTCCCCTCTCACTGTGACCCAGTGTCTCTCTCCCCTCTCACTGTGACCCAGTGTCTCTCTCCCCTCTCACTGTGACCCAGTGTCTCTCTCCCCTCTCACTGTGACCCAGTATCTCTCTCCCCTCTCACTGTGACCCAGTGTCTCTCTCCCCTCTCACTGTGACCCAGTGTCTCTACCCTCTCACTGTGACCCAGTGTCTCTCTCCCCTCTCACTGTGACCCAGTGTCTCTACCCTCTCACTGTGACCCAGTGTCTCTCTCCCCTCTCACTGTGACACAGTGTCTCTCCCCTCTCACTGTGACCCAGTGTCTCTCTCCCCTCTCACTGTGACCCAGTGTCTCTCTCCCCTCTCACTGTGACCCAGTGTCTCTCTCCCCTCTCACTGTGACCCAGTGTCTCTCTCCCCTCTCACTGTGACACAGTGTCTCTCTCCCCTCTCACTGTGACCCAGTGTCTCTCCCCTCTCACTGTGACCCAGTGTCTCTCTCCCCTCTCACTGTGACACAGTGTCTCTCCCCTCTCACTGTGACCCAGTGTCTCTCTCCCCTCTCACTGTGACCCAGTGTCTCTCTCCCCTCTCACTGTGACCCAGTGTCTCTCTCCCCTCTCACTGTGACCGAGTGTCTCTCTCCCCTCTCACTGTGACACAGTGTCTCTCTCCCCTCTCACTGTGACCCAGTGTCTCTCCCCTCTCACTGTGACCCAGTGTCTCTCTCCCCTCTCACTGTGACACAGTGTCTCTCCCCTCTCACTGTGACCCAGTGTCTCTCTCCCCTCTCACTGTGACCCAGTGTCTCTCTCCCCTCTCACTGTGACCCAGAAAGACAAGGGGGGAGGCAGCAGACGCTTGGGGAACATCCACTGCCTGTACGTTCCCGCTCCGAGGCCCCCCCCACACACCATCCCGACTCTGGAACATATGTGCCGTTCCCCAGCTATCACTGGGGTCAGAATCCTCAACGTCCCTCCCTAACAGCACTGTGGGTGGACCTACATGACTGCAAGAAGATGTTTCATTCACCAGCACCTTAAGGGGCAACTAGGGATGGACAATAATTCTGGACCAGCCTGGAATGTGAAGGCAAGATGAGATAACTAAAAAGAAAGCCCATATTCACTGGACAGATACAGGAGCACACGTGAGCAACAAAAGAAGTGTGAGCTTAGTGTCAATATTGGCACTGATACACGGAAATGGAACGCAAGTGCTGAATCCAGTATCCCAAAGCAAAGGCAAATGAACAGCAAAGGAATATTCAGAGACAGAGAGTCAGACACAAACTCTCAAACTCACAAAGATAAACACACAGGAAACTAAAGAAATACCATTAGCTGATCAAACAACTGACTACAGGTCAGGGCCGATCCGGACATGTCCCTCCGTCCACTCATTGGCAGAGAATCCAAGATACAACGAAAGTAATCCACCAGGTAATGTTTGAATCGCGGTGTCATTTCTGAAGGGGAGCAGAGGGAAATTCATACACACTGTCCTTTCCCCTCTCTGTGACCGGGTGTCACAGTGCGTTAGATACACTGTCCTTTCCCCCCACTCTGGGACCGGGTGTCACAGTGCGTTAGATACACTGTCCTTTCCCCGTCTCTGGGACCGGGTGTCACAGTGCGTTAGATACACTGTCCTTTCCCCCTCTCTGGGACCGGGTGTCACAGTGCGTTAGATACACTGTCCTTTCCCCCTCTCTGGGACCGGGTATCACAGTGCGTTAGATACACTGTCCTTTCCCCCCTCTCGGACCGGGTGTCACAGTGCGTTAGATACACTGTCCTTTCCCCCACTCTGGGACCGGGTGTCACAGTGTGTTAGATACACTGTCCTTTCCCCCCTCTGGGACCGGGTGTCACAGTGCGTTAGATACACTGTCCTTTCCCCCACTCTGGGACCGGGTGTCACAGTGCGTTAGATACACTGTCCTTTCCCCCTCTGAGACCGGGTGTCACAGTGCGTTAGATACACTGTCCTTTCCCCCACTTGGGGACTGGGTGTCACAGTGCGTTAGATACACTGTCCTTTCCCCCACTTGGGGACTGGGTGTCACAGTGCGTTAGATACACTGTCCTTTCCCCCACTCTGGGACCGGGTGTCACAGTGTGTTAGATACACTGTCCTTTCCCCCACTTGGGGACTGGGTGTCACAGTGCGTTAGATACTCTGTCCTTTCCCGCACTCTGGGACCGGGTGTCACAGTGCGTTAGATACACTGTCCTTTCCCCCCACTCTGGGACCGGGTGTCACAGTGCGTTAGATACACTGTCCTTTCCCCCCACTCTGGGACCGGGTGTCACAGTGCGTTAGATACACTGTCCTTTCCCCCACTTGGGGACTGGGTGTCACAGTGCGTTAGATACACTGTCCTTTCCCGCACTCTGGGACCGGGTGTCAGAGTGCGTTAGATACACTGTCCTTTCCCCGCTCTGGGACCGGGTATCACAGTGCGTTAGATACACTGTCCTTTCCCCCCACTCTGGGACCGGGTGTCACAGTGCGTTAGATACACTGTCCTTTCCCCCCACTCTGGGACCGGGTGTCACAGTGCGTTAGATACACTGTCCTTTCCTCCTCTCTGGGACCGGGCATCACAGTGCGTTAGATACACTGTCCTTTCCTCCTCTCTGGGACCGGGTGTCACAGTGCGTTAGATACACTGTCCTTTCCCCCTCTCTGGGACCGGGTGTCACAGTGCGTTAGATACACTGTCCTTTCCCCCTCTCTGGGACCGGGTGTCACAGTGCGTTAGATACACTGTCCTTTCCCCCCCCTCTGGGACCGGGTGTCACAGTGCGTTAGATACACTGTCCTTTCCCCCTCTCTGGGACCGGGTGTCACAGTGCGTTAGATACACTGTCCTTTCCCCCTCTCTGGGACCGGGTGTCACAGTGCGTTAGATACACTGTCCTTTCCCCCCTCTGGGACCGGGTGTCACAGTGCGTTAGATACACTGTCCTTTCCCCTCTCTGGGATCGGGTATCACAGTGCGTTAGATACACTGTCCTTTCCCCCACTCTGGGACCGGGTGTCACAGTGCGTTAGATACACTGTCCTTTCCCCCCCTCTGGGACCGGGTGTCACAGTGCGTTAGATACGCTGTCCTTTCCCCCTCTCTGGGACCGGGTGTCACAGTTAGTTAGATACACTGTCCTTTCCCCCACTCTGGGACCGGGTGTCACAGTGCGTTAGATACACTGTCCTTTCCCCTCTCTGGGACCGGGTATCACAGTGCGTTAGATACACTGTCCTTTCCCCCACTCTGGGACCGGGTGTCACAGTGCGTTAGATACACTGTCCTTTCCCCCACTCTGGGACCGGGTATCACAGTGCGTTAGATACACTGTCCTTTCCCCCCTCTGGGACCGGGTATCACAGTGCGTTAGATACACTGTCCTTTCCCCCCTCTGGGACCGGGTATCACAGTGCGTTAGATACACTGTCCTTTCCCCCCTCTGGGACTGGGTATCACAGTGCGTTAGATACACTGTCCTTTCCCCCTCTCTGGGACCGGGTATCACAGTGCGTTAGATACACTGTCCTTTCCCCCCTCTGGGACCGGGTGTCACAGTGCGTTAGATACACTGTCCTTTCCCCCACTCTGGGACCGGGTGTCACAGTGCGTTAGATACACTGTCCTTTCCCCCCTCTGGGACCGGGTGTCACAGTGCGTTAGATACACTGTCCTTTCCCCCCTCTGGGACCGGGTATCACAGTGCGTTAGATACACTGTCCTTTCCCCCCTCTGGGACCGGGTATCACAGTGCGTTAGATACACTGTCCTTTCCCCCCTCTGGGAAAGTGCATTAAATCACTTGCCTTCCACGCGCCCTGTCGAACTGCGAGCAATCGCTTCTCCTGGGTGTGGAAGCAAATAGCACTGAGCCTTTGATAGTTCCTCCGCGATCAATGGCTGGGACTTCTTGGATTTTGCAACTTTCTGTAAGTAAAAATTTGTAAAGAATGAGACACTCTGACTCTCATTGCCCATCATCAATGCAGCTCCCTCACACTGTCACTCAGTAACCCCTCTCCGCCCCCCCAGCACCCTGTGTTACTGACTGTATCTGTACTGATGTTAATCCAGCTCCCTCACACTGTCACTCAGTAACCCCTCTCTCCCCCCAGCACCCTGTGTTACTGACTGTATCTGTACTGATGTTAATCCAGCTCCCTCACACTGTCACTCAGTAACCCCTCTCTCCCCCCCAGCACCCTGTGTTACTGACTGTATCTGTACTGATGTTAATCCAGCTCCCTCACACTGTCACTCAGTAACCCCTCTCTCTCCCCCAGCACCCTGTGTTACTGACTGTATCTGTACTGATGTTAATCCAGCTCCCTCACACTGTCACTCAGTAACCCCTCTCTCTCCCCCCAGCACCCTGTGTTACTGACTGTATCTGTACTGATGTTAATCCAGCTCCCTCACACTGTCACTCAGTAACCCCTCTCCCCCCCACAGCACCCTGTGTTACTGACTGTATCTGTACTGATGTTAATCCAGCTCCCTCACACTGTCACTCAGTAACCCCTCTCTCCCCCCCAGCACCCTGTGTTACTGACTGTATCTGTACTGATGTTAATCCAGCTCCCTCACACTGTCACTCAGTAACCCCTCTCTCTCCCCCAGCACCCTGTGTTACTGACTGTATCTGTACTGATGTTAATCCAGCTCCCTCACACTGTCACTCAGTAACCCCTCTCTCTCCCCCAGCACCCTGTGTTACTGACTGTATCTGTACTGATGACACGATTACTCTGTAACCCCATATCTAACAGCAGCTTTACCTTTAGTGTTCCATCCAGGTGTGTCCTTCCAGCCTGTTTCCCATGTGTCTCCTCTCTATCCCAGTCACGGATTAGAATGTCCAAATGCTGCTCCAAGAGGAAATGGATGGTTAAAATTTGTGTGAACACGATTTTTCACAGTGAAAGAAGGAATGGCCATTTTCAATCGCTCCCTGCATCAAACCACCTTTCGAATGGAAAGAAGTGAGTGTGTGAGAGAGAGAGAGAATGTGTACATGGTGAGGGAGAGACAGAGGCAGAATTCCTTCCATCTCCCCGCAGTCATTCACAGTGTTTGCTCCCCGCTCGCCTCTCCCAGCACTGGTGGGGAGTTGATATCACTGGAAATTGGCCGGGAGGTAGGGAAATCATTCAAATACACATGGATGGGATTGAATTTTATTTGCAGGTCTGGGACTGAAATCTGCATGACCACCCGTCTCTTCCTCCCCCCCTCAAAGAGGTTCACTGCAGCAGGGATAACTCACTCCCCACTTTCGGCTAACTCACTGTCTGTCCCCGCTGGAGAGAAGTGGGGGAACAATCAGGGATCCTCGGGTGACGGGGAGTGGGGGGGTGCAGTGTGCGGGTGCCCCCCTGGGTATTGGCACCTTGGCACTGCCACCCTGTTCCCCCTGGCAAGGAAGGAACATACTCGTGCCCAGGGGGTAGTTTGGCACTGCCCATCAGGTTTGGGGTTGGGCTGAAGGGCAGGGCTTCGAGGCTGGACCTGGTGGGCCAGTCGGTGGATGTGGGGCTGTCCCATTGACACTCTGCTTCGGGATTAGTGGAGGTCGGACCAGCGATTTTGTAGGTGGGGGGTTTGGGGACAGGATTGCAGGGGTGGCAGCGGGATTGAACTGAGCCCAGAAGTGGTCAGAGGGCCAGCGATCAGGCCATGGGGGAGTGACATTGCGTGGGTGTTAGTGCAGGACCCACTGCACATGCACCAATCTCAGCATTGACAGATCAGCACATGCGCAGTGGCCCCGCTCAGCACACTGATTTCATCCTCTCCGGTGGGAATAAGCCTCGTTCTCTGATATCTACTGATATTCATGCTGGTGGCCTCTGTAGTGCACAGAGTGAGGGAGATTCTAGTGTGAACTCCCACTGCAAAAAAACAGCAGGAATCACTCCAGTTTTCCTGCAAAGTCGACACTTTGAATTTTCTTTGGGAGAATTCCAGCCAGAGATTGTGGGGGAGAGACAGAGACACGTAGACAGAGAGAGAGACACACACACACACATACACATACACACACACACACACACACACACACACACACACACACACACAGGGTGACATCGAGAGGGAGGGACACAGGCACTATTTTAAATGTTCAATATAATTTATTTCCTTTTTCTAATTATAAAAATATAATATTGTGATCATACTGTGCCTTTAAGAAATGTTCTTCCGTTATGTTTCTGGTGTGGTGTATGTTTCAAATTTGGCTGTTTTTCACGGTGCCAATTTGTCTGCACCAGGCAGCCTACATGCTGAGAATGATTGATTTTATACTGTGGAGATGCTGGTGTTGGACTGGGGTGAACACAGTAAGAAGTCTCAGAACACCAGGTTAAAGTCCATCAGATTTATTTGGTATCACAAGCTTTCAGAGCACCGCTCCTTCTTCAGGTGAGTGAGACTTTTTCCTGTGATTTGAAGTCAGGAAAGGGTGAATGCATTTTGTCCCTGAAGGGAAAGGGTTAATGAATCTTGTACCTAGAATCTGTCATAAACATAACCCTTCATCGTGACTGATCTCCTTTAGCTTATACTGTTCCTGGCATTAATATAAGTTATTTGTTCATGTGTTACATGCTTTAACTTTCATTTGTATGGAGACAGATTGTTTAATGTGACTGTTATTTTGTAGACTTTGTGAATCTTACCTCTTTGTGTTAGTTGGACATTGTTACGATATCAGCTTTTAACAGGAAGAGTCCTGCTGGGACAGCCACGAACACACAAGTAACTTCAAAGGCAGGGATGCCGGTATCGCTGCAGAAAAGATTTGAATCGTGACCGTGTGTCACGACTGCAGCTGCCAGCTGGACTGTGAATCATGATTAAATCTGGGGCTGTATCACAACCCAGGAAGGAAGACCCGGAGTTCTGGCTGGAATGGGAAACTTGGAACTGTGATTGACACCAAGACTCATGATGTATAAATGCCCACTTGTGTTTGTGTTCTATGAGAAGTTTGGTAGTCCTACTTCTCCCAAAATTCTGGAATAAACCCCAGAGTTTTGAAATAAAAACCACTGTATTTTGACTCACTAACAGTCTCAGAGGTATTATTTTACCTACAACAGATTGATTTTAGTCAGGGATGTGTTTGCATTCATCTGAGTTAATGCAATTTTGTTGATTTGGGTTTTTTTCTGGATTTCCAGAGTAGGATTTTGATTTGATTGATTGATATAATTAGGTGCTTAAGGGGAGGAGCTAGGCTTACAGGCACAGTGGGTTAGCACTGCTGCTTCACAGCGCCAGGGACCTGGGTTCAATACCTGGCTCAGGTCACTGTCTGAGCAGAATGTGCACGTTCTCCCTGTGTCTGCGTGGGTTTCCTCCGGGTGCTCCGTTTCCTCCCACTGTGCTGGTTAGATGCATTGGCCATGTTAAACTCTCCCTCAGCGTACCCGAACAGGCACCAGAGTGTGGCAACAAGGGATTTTTGCAGTGACTTCATTGCAGTGTTAATGTCAGCCTACTTGTGACACGAATAAACTTGAAGCAAACAAAAGGTGTCTCTCTCTCTCGCGAAGTTGCTGTTTGGGACCTGCTGGGAGAAATAGGTCTCGTCCCCTGTCTACCTCCCCAGGGATGTTCGAGTGTCTTGTGGACAGGCAGCCCAAGTAGTAGTATGTAAGCCTGTGGTGTGAACCGATTTTGAAGAGGGGTTTCAAGTCCCTAAAAGGAATATTGCTTAAATTGGATCTGATAGAGGTAGGTCACGGGTGAGGTGACTGGAGATTGGAGAGTGGCAAATGTTGTGCCTTTGTTTAGAAAGGGCTGCAGGGAAAAGCCTGGGAACTACAGGGCGGTGAGCCTCACATCTGTAGTGGGTAAATTATTGGAAGAGACAGGATCTACAGGCATGTAGAGATGCAAGTACTGATTAGGGACAGTCAGCATGGCTTTGTGAGCAGAAAATCATCTCTCACAAATTTGATTGAGTTTTTTGAAGGGGTAACCAGGAAGGTAGATGAGGGCAGTGCGGTTGATGTTGTCTACATGGACTTAGGCCTTTGACAAGGTACCGCATGGTAGGTTATTGCATAAGGTTAAATCTCACAGGATCCAGGGTGAGGTGTCTAAATGGAGACAAAATTGGCTTCTTGACAGAAGCCAGAGGGTGGTTGTAGAGAGTTGTTTTTCAAACTGGAGGCCTGTGACCAGCCTCAGGGATCAGTGCTGGGCCCACCGTTGTCATTTATATTAATGATTTGGATGAGAATACAGAGGTCATGGTGAATAAGTTTGCAGATGACCCCAAGATTGGTGGCAGAGTGGACAGTGAAGAAAGTTCTCTCCAATTGCAACGGGATCTTGATCAGTTGGGCCAGTGGGCTGACAGACGGCAGATGCAGTTTAAGGTAGACAAATGCGAGGTGATGCATTTTGTTCGATCGAACCAGGACAGGACTTACTCAGTTAATGGTAGGGCGTTGGGGAGAGTTACAGAACAAAGAGATCTCGGGGTACAGGTTCATAGCTCCTTGAAAGTGGAGTCACAGGTGGACAGGGTGGTGAAGAAGGCATTCGGCATGCTTGGTTTCATCGCTCAGAACATTGAATACAGGAGTTGGGACGTCTTGTTGAAGTTGTACAAGACATTGGTAAGGCCACACTTGGAAATACTGTGTACAGTTCTGGTCACCCTATTATAGAAAGGATATTATTAAACTAGAAAGAGCGCAGAAAAGATTTACTAGGATGCTACCGGGGACTTGATGGATTGAGTTATAAGGAGAAGCTGGATAGACTGGGACTTTTTTCTCTGGAGCGTAGAGGGGTGATCTTATAGAGGTCTATAAAATAGTGAGGGACACAGATCAGCCAGATAGTCAATATCTTTTCCCCAAAGGTAGGGGAGTCTAAAACTAGAGGGCGTAGGTTTAAGGTGAGAGGGGAGAGACACAAAAGGGTCCAGAGGGGGCAGTGTTTTCACCCAGAGGGTGGTGAGTGTCTGGAACGAGCTGCCAGAGGCTGTAGTAGAGACGGGTACAATTTTTATCTTTTAAAAAACATTCAGACAGTTACGTGGGTACGATGGGTTTAGAGGGATATGGGACAAACGCGGGCAATTGGGATGAGCTTAGAAGTTTGAAAAAAATACAGGCGGCATGGAGAAGTTGGGCCGAAGGGCCTGTTTCTGTGCTGTAAACCTCTGTGATTCTAGGTCAGCAGTTACAATAAGAATTCACGTTGTTAAATAAAGTTTGTTTTGATAAAAGCTTCCTGGTGGGTCAGTAGAATCACACCTGGAGTGAAACACCTTCTCCTCACACTGATGCAAAAATAGAGAAACTGTGGGGGTCTCGTCAGGCTTCAAAACCGTTTGGGGTTTGTGATCTGTACCTTAACAGTACCTGTACTTTGTAGTCTGCAAGGGACAGCATTTGTTTTGCCCTGTTTTATGTCTGCCTGCGAGTAAGGGGGAAAATTATTAAACTTCGAAACCACAGCTTGTATGTTAACCCGTTCTAAATTGTTTAACAATCAATTTGTTTTATAATAAATCAGTCGATGGTGTGTTTACTGAAAGCCCGGTTTGAGATTTTTACAACACCAGGTTAAAGTCCAACAGGTTTAATTAATAACACAAGCTTGTCCTCAAGACACTAACACAGGCTCGTGCTACCAAATAAACCTGTTGGACTTCAATCTGGTGTTGTGAGATTTCTTCCTGTGTTTACCCCAGGTAACCGGCATCTCCACATCTTGAGTTTTTATGCAGGGAATGAAAGTATCAAAGGGTAAATAATTGGTGAGTTTGTGAGTTGAACATTTAAACTATTATTACAATCTGTGGAGCGAGAGTAGAGTGCACACTCTCCCATCACATTCTGTTACACAGGAGTACAGTTCACACGACTGCTCAACTCAGCGGGAGTTTGGTGAATACTTTATCATCTGCCAACTGCAGTGGGGGCAACATTGGTGATGGTAGGATGAAAGTTTGGTTCCTTTGTAAATATATTTCCACTTTCACAGGTTGATCCAATGTTGTTTGTACAGAATTGTTTCATATTTTCAAGTCATACAGTATTCCAGCTTCTGGCTTTATTCTGTGTATCATACAGAACTTGCTTTTTGCTTCAATAACAACTGTCATCTTTGCTGAGTAAGTCTCAAATCAATCTCTGTTGGGGGTTTCTCCTTTACCAAATGTTATTGACGCTGTTTCACAAAAGGACTGAACTCCCTAAAGTTTATAGCATCAACATGGCCATTTCTTGCTGAGTCTTTAGTGGACAGAGATCACTCGAGCACTAAGATTGTGTGGTATGTGATATATGAACATAGAAACCACACATACAAACTCACAAACAAGGTGCAGGAGGGGCCTTTCGGAGCAAGAGTAGGCCACTCAGCCCATTGAGTCCTGCTCCCCCATTCAGTAAGATTGTATCTGATCTGATTGTAACCTCAACCCCACATTCCTGCCAATCCCCTGAACAAATGGTGAATCTAGCTCTGCCTTAAAAATATTCAAAGACTCTGCTTCCACTGCCTTTTGAGGAAGATATGGCTGATGATACCTGTGCTGAGACAGAGTGCAGCAGAGATTTGTTCCAATGAGGTTTTAGAGCAGACAATCAGCATCCTGAAGGTATGGTTCCAGTGCCTGGACTGGTCAGGTGGATCCGTCCAGTATAACACCCAGACAGTTTCACACATTGTTGTGGTATTCTGCACCCTCCATAACCTGACCTCGCAACAGGGCGAGGGGCTGGCAGAGGAGGAGATGGACAAGTGGCACATCTCCTCTGATAAGGAGGGTGTCAAAGAGGACACTGAGGGGGAATCCCTGGTGTAGGGAGAGAAAGGCTGTCAGGTAAAGGAACACCGTTTCCTAAAGCTTGTGAGTTTACTATCACATAAACTGGTTGGACTCTAACCCGGTGTTCTGAGACTCCTTACTCTGTGTATCTCCCCTGTAACCAGTGAGGATACAAAGATTTCTCTCAAGGCCCCAGCAATTTCCTCCCTTGCCTCTCTCGGTATTCTGGGGTATATCCCCATCAGGGGACTTGTCAACCTTAATGTTTCTCAAGAACCCCAATACCACCTCCTGTTTGATCTCAACATGACTCAAACTATCTACACACCCTTTTCCAGACTCATTAAGTCCTTCTCTTTGGTGAATACTGATGCAAGGTACTCATTTGATACCTCGCCCATTCCCTCTGGCTCCTTGCATAGATTCCCTTCCTGTCGTTGAGTGGGCCAACCCTCCCCCTGGCAACCTTCTTGCTTTTTATATGTATAAAAAGCCTTGGGATTTTCCTTAATCCTGCTGGCCAGTATTTTTTTGTGACCCCTTTTAGCCTCCTTACTCTTTGCTTAAGTTTCTTTCTACGTTCCTTGTATTCCACACTTGCTTTGTGTGTTCCCAGCCTCCTAGCCTTGACAAAAGCTTCCTTTCTCTCTTTGACTCAGCTCACAATATCTCTCGTTATCCAAGGTTCCCAAAACTTGCCATACTTATCCTTCATCCTCACAGGAATGTGCCAGTCCTGAATCCCTATCAACTTCCACTTGAAAGCCTCCTACATGCCAGATGTTGAAGGCCTTCTGAAGTCAAGGTCACCACTGTGAGAATCATAGAAAATTTGAATATCCTTTTCCAGATTATTTCTGTGTGCTGGTGAAAAGAGATGAGCTGCTTGGAAAGTTGTGAGTACTGGGAGAAGCCTGCTGAGGAGACTTGCTGACAGATAAACGTTAAATGTTTTGACAAAGTCGGGTGATGTGAAGGGCCTGAATGGGACGGAGGATTTACCCCGATAGCATCTTGTTTCAATGTGACCAGGACCAGGATGGGCACTGAGGCTCAATGCAGGGTGGCCATTCCTGAAATTGCTGCCTACCAACCCCCGCTCCTTAGGTGACTCTGGTGGATATCGTCTGGACACCAAGGCCTGGAGACCCCAGCCTGCTTTCAGTTGCATGGCTGTGGGAGTATGTCTCTCCTCGGTGTGTGGGGCTGGGGCTCTATGGATCACAGAGAGAGGACACCCCCAGAGTGGAAGGCCCCAGGCTCTGCACCAGCTCAAAACTCCCTGGGTTTCTCCTTGGCCGAGAGGAGCTGCTGGAGTGAGATTTAGAATCCCCCTCCCCATCGTTGGCACTCATGGATGCCCACTAGTGCCTGCACCATACAGTTGATGCCCTGTAGTATGGAGTTCAGGGCCCTGCAGTGAACATAGCTCACATTGGAATGAACATCCTACACCAAGGTGTCTGCAGTGTTGGCCTGGTTGCCTCGAGTGCTAGCACCATCTCCTTGACAGACAGCATTGGGAATCGGTCTTGCAGTCCACGGAGAAATGTTGAAATTCCTTCCTGATGTTCCTAACTCTGTCTTTGTAGCTCCAGCTGCCGAAAGATAACTCAGTCCTGAGGCAAATCACCACATAGAGCTCAGCATTCTGGTGTGTGCTCTCTCTGAGAACCTCAAGGCAGCCGTAGCTTCCACCTGGGTGATGAGTTCATGTTATACTGAGATGGATGGGTCAGAGTGAGACCACCACAGGCACAGCAGCAAGCTCAGGAAAATCTTCAGTGTTTAAAAACGTGCCTGAAAATACGATGCGATATCTTGCTGGTAACACCAGGGGCAACTTGCTGCTTTTAGAACATAGAAAAACTACAGCACAAACAGGCCCTTTGGCCCATAAGTTGCGCCGATCCTATCCCTACCTACCAGGCCTATCTGTAACCCTCAATCCCATTAAATCCCATATACTCATCCAGAAGTCTCTTAAAAGACCCCAGCGAGTTCACCTCCACCAATGGCAGCCGATTCCACTCACTCACCACCCCCTGAGTGAAAAACTTACCCCCTGACATCTCCTCTGTACCTGCTCCCCAGCACCTTAAACCTGTGTCCTCTCGTAGCGACCATTTCAGCCCCGGGAAATAGCCTCCGAGAATCCACCCTATCTATTCCTCTCAACATCTTATAAACCTCTATCAGGTCGCCTCTCATCCTTCATCTCTCCAGGGAGAAGAGACCAAGCTCCCTCAACCTATCTTCATAAGGCATGCCTCCCAATCCAGGCAACATCCTTGTAAATCTCCTCTGCACCCTCTCAATAGCTTCCACATCCTTCCTGTAGTGAGGCGACCAGAACTGCGCACAGTACTCCAAGTGGGGTCTGACAAGGGTCTTATAAAGTTGCAGCATTACCTCCTGACTCCTAAACTCAATCCCTCAATTAATGAAGGCCAGTACACCATACGCCTTCTTGACCACATCCTCCACCTGCGGGGCCGATTTAAGAGTCCTATGGACTCGGACCCCAAGGTCCTTCTGCTCCTCAACACTGCTAAGTCTCCTACCCTTGATATTGTATTCCTTCATCCCATTGGTCCTGCCAAAATGGACCACTACACATTTATCCGGGTTGAAGTCCATCTGCCACTTCTCCGCCCAGTCTTGCATCCTATCTATGTCACACTGCAACTTCTGACATCCCTCCAGACCATCCACAACACCACCAACCTTCATATCGTTGGCGAACTTATTAACCCATCCCTCCACTTCCTCATCCAGGTCATTTATGAAAATGACAAACAGCAAGGGTCCTAGAACAGATCCCTGGGGCACTCCACTGGTGACTGACCTCCATGCAGAAAAAGACCCATCTACAACCACTCTCTGCCTTCTGTGGGCAAGCCAGTTCTGGATCCACAAGGCCAAAGCCCTTTGGATCCCATGCCCTCTCACCTTCTCAAGAAGTCTTGCATGGGGGACCTTATCAAACGCCTCGCTGAAGTCCATGTAAACCACATCCACCGCTCTTCCTTCATCAATGTGTTCAGTCACATTCTCAAAGAACTCAACTAGGTTCGTAAGGCATGACCTGCCCTTGACAAAGCCGTGCTATTTCTGATCATTCTAAACTTCTCTAAATGCTCATAAATCCTGTCCTTCAGAATCCTCTCCATCAACTTACCAACCACTGAGGTCAGACTCACCGGTCGGTAATTTCTCGGGTTATCCCTGTTCCCTTTCTTTAAAATAGGAACCACATCCTCAATCCTCCAATCCTCCGGAACCTCTCCTGTCTCCATCGACGATGCAAAGATCATTGCCAGAGGCTCTGCAATCACTTCCCTCACCTCCCACAGTAACCTGGGGTACATCCCATCCGGTCCCAGTGACTTATCCATCTTGATAGAATTTAAACGTTCCAACACATCCTCTTTCTTAATATCCACATCCTCAATCTTTTCAGTCTTCAGCAAACCTGCAGTACAACCCCCCAGATCACTTTCCACCAAGAATACTCTCCAGAGATAGCACTTTGCCCACAAAACAGAAAATTCTCTAAAAATCATTTCACATTTCAAAGCAGATACTCGAGAACAGAATCAAAGAATCCTGACAGTGCAGAAGGCCATTTGGTTCATTGAAACGACACAAACTCACCGACAGAGCATTTTACTCAGATCCTAGACCCATGGATCCATGTATAGACCTCGCTAATCCCCCGAACTACACATCTTTGGACACTAAGGGACAATTTAGCACGGCCAATCCCCCTAACCTACACATCTTTGGACACTAAGGGACAATTTAGCATGGCCAATCCCCCTAACCTACACATCTTTGGACACTAAGGGACAATTTAGCATGGCCAATCCACCCTAACCTACACATCTTTGGACACTAAGGGACAATTTAGCATGGCCAATCCCCCTAACCTACACATCTTTGGACACTAAGGGACAATTTAGCATGGCCAATCCCCCTAACCTACACATCTTTGGACACTAAGGGACAATTTAGCACGGCCAATCCACCCTAACCTACACATCTTTGGACACTAAGGGACAATTTAGCATGGCCAATCCACCCTAACCTACACATCTTTGGACACTAAGGGACAATTTAGCATGGCCAATCCACCCTAACCTACACATCTTTGGACACTAAGGGGCAATTTAGCATGGCCAATCCACCCTAACCTACACATCTTTGGACACTAAGGGACAATTTAGCATGGCCAATCCACCCTAACCTACACATCTTTGGACACTAAGGGACAATTTAGCATGGCCAATCCACCCTAACCTACACATCTTTGGACACTAAGGGACAATTTAGCACGGCCAATCCACCCTAACCTACACATCTTTGGACACTAAGGGACAATTTAGCATGGCCAATCCACCCTAACCTAAACATCTTTGGACACTAACGGACAATTTAGCATGGCCAATCCACCCTAACCTACACATCTTTGGACACTAAAGGACAATTTAGCATGGCTAATCCACCCTAACCTACACACCTTTGGACACTAAGGGACAATTTAGCACGGCCAATCCACCCTAACCTGCACATCTTTGGACACTAAGGGGCAATTTAGCATGGCCAATCCACCCTAACCTGCACATCTTTGGACACTAAGGGGCAATTTAGCATGGCCAATCCACCCTAACCTACACATCTTTGGACACTAAGGGACAATTTAGCACGGCCAATCCACCCTAACCTGCACATCTTTGGACACTAAGGGGCAATTTAGCATGGCCAATCCACCCTAACCTACACATCTTTGGACACTAAGGGACAATTTAGCTTGGCCAATCCACCCTAACCTACACATCTTTGGGCACTAAGGGACAATTTAGCACGGCCAATCCACCCTAACCTACACATCTTTGGACACTAAGGGACAATTTAGCACGGCCAATCCACCCCAACCTACACATCTTTGGAACGTGGATGGAAACTGGAGCACCCAGAGGAAACCCACACAGACACGGGGAGAATGTGCAGCCTCCACACAGACAGTGACCCAAGCTGGGAATTGAACCCAGGTCACTGGTGCTGTGAGGCAGCAGCGCTAACCCACTGTGCTATTGTGCTGTCTGTCAATCAATGGAATGGAACAAATTCAGTTTTAACCTTCAAACATTTAAATCATTGACTAAAAGTGGACAGGAAGGTTTCCCACCACATCTTGCAACAGTTTCGAATGTCTGAGATTTCTTGCTCCATTAGGAAAGGTACTGTAATGTTAACACTTACACACTGTTGATTCATGTAATGGTCAACTTACCTTTTCAGGGCAGAGCCCGATGGAGAATCATTGCATTAGAAAGGATCTAAACCATCTAATTGTGGCATTTGAGTGTCAAAACATTGAAGATTTATCTGCCAGCAAGTCCCTGACTCCTCAGTAGGCTCCTGTTTTTATGTGTCTCCCTCTCCCACTCTCTCCCTGTCACCTAACAGTTCAATGAAACAATGAAGGATCCGATACCTGAATGGGGTCCAAGTTCAGAACCTTTCCAACCTTTTGCGCCACATCCAGAAACAACTGGAATAAAAGCAGAAAGAAGATGTCAGTCGTCCCTGTGACAAGGTTCTCTCACTCTGCCCCCATTCGCCCCATTAACCCCAATGATCCCATGCTTCAGTCTGGGTTGTACAAACACTGATTGTCAACCCAGTGAGACTGACTGTCAAGGGAATGGCCCTGATTCCACACAGGGACATCTATTGTCCTGTCTTTCAAGAAGAGCCAGTGGGGAGACTGTTCCTGGAAGTCTTAATCCAGAGATTTGACCAGGACAGTTCCTGGAAGTCTTAATCCAGGGATTTGAGCAGGACTGTTCCTGGAAGTCTGAATCCAGGGATTTGACCAGGACAGTTCCTGGAAGTCTGAATCCAGGGATTTGAGCAGGACTGTTCCTGGAAGTCTTAATCCAGGGATTTGAGCAGGACTGTTCCTGGAAGTCTTAATCCAGGGATTTGAGCAGGACAGTTCCTGGAAGCCTGAATCCAGGGATTTGAGCAGGACTGTTCCTGGAAGTCTTAATCCAGGGATTTGAGTAGGACTGTTCCTGGAAGTCTGAATCCAGGGATTTGAGCAGGACAGTTCCTGGAAGTCTTAATCCAGGGATTTGAGCAGGACTGTTCCTGGAAGTCTGAATCCAGGGATTTGAGCAGGACAGTTCCTGGAAGTCTTAATCCAGGGACTTGAGCAGGACAGTTCCTGGAAGTCTTAATCCAGGGATTTGAGCAGGACTGTTCCTGGAAGTCTTAATCCAGGGATTTGAGCAGGACATTTTCTGGAAATCTTAATCCAGGGATTTGACCAGGACAGTTCCTGGAAGTCTGAATCTAGGGATTTGAGCAGGACTGTTCCTGGAAGTCTTAATCCAGGGATTTGAGTAGGACAGTTCCTGGAAGTCTGAATCTAGGGATTTGAGCAGGACTGTTCCTGGAAGTCTGAATCCAGGGATTTGAGCAGGACTGTTCCTGGAAGTCTGAATCCAGGGATTTGAAAAGGACTGTTCCGGGAAGTCTTAATCCAGGGATTTGAGCAGGACATTTTCTGGAAGTTTTAATCCAGGGATTTGAGCAGGACTCTTCCTGGAAGTTTTAATCTAGGGATTTGAGCAGGACTGTTCCTGGAAGTCTTAATCCAGGGATTTGAGCAGGACTGTTCCTGGAAGTCTTAATCCAGGGATTTGAGCAGGACAGTTCCTGGAAGTCTTAATCCAGGGATTTGAGCAGGACAGTTCCTGGAAGTCTTAATCCAGGGATTTGAGTAGGACAGTTCCTGGAAGTCTGAATCCAGGGATTTGAGCAGGACAGTTCCTGGAAGTCTGAATCCAGGGATTTGAGTAGGACTGTTCCTGGAAGTCTGAATCCAGGGATTTGAGTAGGACTGTTCCTGGAAGTCTTAATCCAGGGATTAGAGCAGGACTGCTCCTGGAAGTCTGAATCCAGGGATTTGAGTAGGACTGTTCCTGGAAGTCTTAATCCAGGGATTTGAGCAGGACTGTTCCTGGAAGTCTTAATCCAGGGATTTGAGCAGGACTGTTCCTGGAAGTCTTAATCCAGGGATTTGAGCAGGACAGTTCCTGGAAGTCTTAATCCAGGGATTTGAGTAGGACAGTTCCTGGAAGTCTGAATCCAGGGATTTGAGCAGGACTGTTCCTGGAAGTCTTAATCCAGGGATTTGAGCAGGACTGCTCCTGGAAGTCTGAATCCAGGGATTTGAGTAGGACTGTTCCTGGAAGTCTTAATCCAGGGATTTGAGCAGGACTGTTCCTGGAAGTCTTAATCCAGGGATTTGAGCAGGACTGTTCCTGGAAGTCTGAATCCAGGGATTTGAGCAGGACTGTTCCTGGAAGTCTGAATCCAGGGATTTGAGCAGGACTGTTCCTGGAAGTCTGAATCCCGGGATTTGATCAGGACTGTTCCTGGAAGTCTTAATCCAGGGATTTGAGCAGGACTGTTCCTGGAAGTCTGAATCCAGGGATTTGAGCAGGACTGTTCCTGGAAGTCTGAATCCAGGGATTTCAGCAGGACTGTTCCTGGAAGTCTTAATCCAGGGATTTGAGCAGGACTGTTCCTGGAAGTCTGAATCCAGGGATTTGAGCAGGACAGTTCCTGGAAGTCTTAATCCAGGGATTTGAGTAGGACAGTTCCTGGAAGTCTTAATCCAGGGATTTGAGCAGGACTGTTCCTGGAAGTCTGAATCCAGGGATTTGAGCAGGACTGTTCCTGGAAGTCTGAATCCAGGGATTTGAGCAGGACTGTTCCTGGAAGTCTTAATCCAGGGATTTGAGCAGGACTGTTCCTGGAAGTCTGAATCCCGGGATTTGATCAGGACTGTTCCTGGAAGTCTGAATCCTGGGATTTGATCAGGACTGTTCCTGGAAGTCTTTATCCAGGGATTTGAGCAGGACTGTTCCTGGAGGTCTGAATCCCGGGATTTGAGCAGGACTGTAAGTCTATCATTCAGCAGACAGAGGCATTTTGACAATGGCCCTGTCATTGTCAGATTCATCAGTAGCCTTCAGTGTGTGTTTAAATCCTGCCGTAAGGTTATTCGTGTGACCTGAGTCAACTCTGGCAATGTCCAGGCCTGGCCCAGCTCAGTGGGTAGAAGTGATCTCCTGCTCTGTGTGGGAATGACAATCAGTCTCACTCTGGGAGAATTTAAACTAACTCAGTGCAGACACCAGGAATGATGCAGGAAAAATCCTTCTCACGCTGTCAAAGAAGGCAGGAATGAAGCCTGGAGTTCCCCACTGCCCTCCGTGGGGTTGAGAAGATTTGTTTCAGTGAATAACTGAACTATTTTAACGAGAAGACTTTGAATGAATCCAGTCGCCTGCTCAGTCAAACCCCCAGCATTGAAGAACTGGGCAGAAAGGTGCTTTTATTGGAAAATGGGAGAGAAATCACAATAAATTCATTCTTTCAACAGTGAAAGGATATTAAAAACTAACCTCTAAAAATTCCAGATCAGTTTGTTTAATCTTTGAAGCAATATTAAATATCTAAAAGATAAAATGGGAGAGGAAGAAAACACAAAGCACAATTATCATGAATGAGCAGAAGGTCTACCAAATGGTGATTCTCGAGTAGAAGTTTATACTACACCCCGAGAGTCACTCTGTTACCCGAGAGTCACTCTGTAACCCCGAGAGTCTCTCTGTAACCCTGAGAGTCACTCTGTTACCCCGAGAGTCACTCTGTAACCCCGAGAGTCACTCTGTTACCCCGAGAGTCACTCTGCTACACCGAGAGTCTCTCTGCTACACCGAGAGTCTCTCTGTAACCCCAAGAGTCTCTCTGTAACTCCGAGAGTCTCTCTGTTGCTTCGAGAGTCTCTCTGTAACCCTGAGAGTCACTCTGTAAACCCAAGAGTCACTCTGTTACCCCGAGAGTCACTCTGTTACCCCGAGAGTCACACTGAGTATCTACAGTGACTGTAAAATGTCAGGGAGAGATGCACTCACCATGTAGGAGCTCAGTAATATGCTGAGTGCTGACAGTTGGATACTGATGTTTTTCTCTCTCTCAAAAGTATTGCATCCTTCTGTATCCAGCAAGAAAATTGCCATCTGTTAAACACAAGAGAAAACTAATGGAAGTGTTTACAGTCATTCAGGTTGCACAAAGTAAAGCTTTTCACTGTCTTATCAAAATGGTGACACCATCTCATCATTCACACACACAGAGCTTTAACAGAACTGTCAATATATTAATCCTGTGCTGGTCCTTTTAATCTGTCCCTTGTTCGAGGAAGAGTTGGAATAGGGGTCATCACTTCTTTGCCTTTATCCCACACTTTCCCCGTGTCCCTTTGCGACTGCTTGAATAAAACTGAATAATTGAAGGGAAACTGATTGCAGAAACACAAAGACAATGAGCTGACATAAAACCTGACCAAGAAATTGGCCTAACAGCAAGGTATGCTGGGATGACCTCAGTCCAAACAAGAGACAAGTCTGCCTGGAGAAAGGCCCATTACAAGATTCCAGATTCCACAATTAAAAACCAAAGGAGCAGCAGGACACATCAGCACGTGTAAAAGGCCAGATATACATTTCCTGAGAAACAACTCAGCAACAGATACATGGGGGCAAACCCCCATCGGTGAAACAAAAGATTTGATGGATATTAGAAGCTGAAACTAACCATCCAGCACACAAACACACAGGGGCAAGAATAAATACTCATTAACATCCATTGAAAACATCAACATGATGAGAAAATAATCAGACCTGACCACTGACAGACCAAATCCGCAGAAGATTCTGGAAGGTAGCCAGAAAGACAGAAGAAACCTGGGTAAGCAGCACCCAGATTAGAAACTGAGATTAGCAGCACCCAGATTAGAAACTGAGATTAGCAGCACCCAGATTAGAAACTGAGATTAGCAGCACCCAGATTAGAAACTGAGATTAGCAGCACCCAGATTAGAAACTGAGATTAGCAGCACTCAGATTAGAAACTGAGATTAGCAGTGTCCAGATTAGAAACTGAGATTAGCAGCACTCAGATTAGAAACTGAGATTAGCAGTGTCCAGATTAGAAACTGAGATTAGCAGCACTCAGATTAGAAACTGAGATTAGCAGTGTCCAGATTAGAAACTGAGATTAGCAGCACTCAGATTAGAAACTGAGATTAGCAGTGTCCAGATTAGAAACTGAGATTAGCAGCACCCAGATTAGAAACTGAGATTAGCAGCACCCAGATTAGAAACTGAGATTAGCAGCACCCAGATTAGAAACTGAGATTAGCAGCACCCAGATTAGAAACTGAGATTAGCAGCACTCAGATTAGAAACTGAGATTAGCAGTGTCCAGATTAGAAACTGAGATTAGCAGTGCCCAGATTAGAAACTGAGATTAGCAGCGTGCAGATTAGAAACTGAGATTAGCAGCACCCAGATTAGAAACTGAGATTAGCAGCACCCAGATTAGAAACTGAGATTAGCAGCACCCAGATTAGAAACTGAGATTAGCAGCGCCCAGATTAGAAACTGAGATTAGCAGTGAACAGATTAGAAACTGAGATTAGCAGCGCCCAGATTAGAAACTGAGATTAGCAGTGTCCAGATTAGAAACTGAGATTAGCAGTGTCCAGATTAGTAACTGAGATTAGCAGTGTCCAGATTAGAAACTGAGATTAGCAGCACCCAGATTAGAAACTGAGATTACATAAGAACATAAGAAATAGGAGCAGGAGTAGGCCATCTAGCCCTTCGAGCCTGCCCCGCCATTCAATAAGATCATGGCTGATCTGTCGTGGCTCAGTTCCACTTTCCCGCCCTCTCCCCATAACCCTTAATCCTCTCTCTTATCAAAAACTCATCAACCCGCTTCTTAAAAATATTTAGCGAGGTAGCCTCCACCACTTCAACGGACAGAGAATTCCAGAGATTCACCACCCTTTGAGTGAAGAAGTTCCTCCTCAACTCCGTTCTAAACCGCCTCCCCTTTATCTTGAGGCTGTGCCCCCTAGTCCTACTGTCTTTTTTGAGCGGGAAGAGTCTCTCCACCTCTATCCTATCCATCCCATTCATCATCTTATGTCTCAATGAGATCTCCCCTCATTCTTCTAAACTCTAACGAGTACAAGCCTAGTTTATTCAGCCTCTCCTCATAGCTCAACCCCCTCAACTCCGGTATCAGCCTAGTAAACCTCCTCTGCACTCCCTCCAAGGCCAAAATATCTTTGCGCAGGTGCGGCGCCCAAAACTGCACACAGTACTCCAGCTGCGGCCTCACCAATGCCCTATACAGCTGCAGCAAGACCTCCCTACTTTTATATTCAATCCCCCTCGCTATGAAGGCCAGCATCCCATTCGCCTTCCTGACCACCTGCTGCACCTGCAAGCTGGGTTTTTGCGACTCATGCACAAGGACCCCGAGGTCCCTCTGCACCGTCGCCTGCTGCAGTTTTTCGCCACATAAGTAATAGTCCTTCCTACCATTCTTCCTACCAAAGTGGACCACCTCGCACTTGCCAACATTAAATTCCATTTGCCATTTCCTGGCCCATTCGCCCAGCCTATCTAGATCCTTCTGCAGACTCTCCCCTCCCTCCGCACAATTTGCCTTTCCCCCAATCTTGGTGTCATCAGCAAAATTGGTGCTGGAGTATGGGGATTTTCACAGTAATTTCACTGCAATGTTAATATAAGCCTACTTGAGACATGAATAAATAAGCTTAAACTTTAAATCATCTGGACAAAGCAGCCCATTAGATTGGCACCACCTCCACTCCCTTCATCATCGTGCTCTGTGGTAACAGTGTGTACTATCTACAAGATACACTGCAGAAATTCAAAGATTCTTAAATAGCACCTTTCAACCCATAACCACATCCATCTAAAAAGGACAAGAGCAGCAGATACATGGGAATACCACCACCTGCAAGTTCCCCTCCAAGCTAGTCACCATGATTTATCGTCACCATTCCTTCCCAGTCGCTGGGTCAAAATTCTGGAATTCCCACCCTCTCAGCACAGTCAACCCACAGCATGTTGACTGCAGCATTTCAAGCAAGCAACTCACCACCACTAATGCTGGCCAGCCAGCAACACCCACATTCCACGATTGACTAAAAGGAAATCTTATAACTTGTAGATCATGAACAAGACTAGCAGCGCCCAGATTAGAAACTGAGATTAGCAGCGCCCAGATTAGAAACTGAGATTAGCAGCGCCCAGATTAGAAACTGAGATTAGCAGCGCCCAGATTAGAAACTGAGATTAGCAGCACCCAGATTAGAAACTGAGATTAGCAGCACCCAGATTAGAAACTGAGATTAGCAGCACCCAGATTAGAAACTGAGATTAGCAGCACCCAGATTAGAAACTGAGATTAGCAGCGTCCAGGAAAGGTACAGAGTGAGAGAGTGTTACACAGAGAGAGGGAATTGAGCTCTCACCTACCTTCCCCTGCCCTGTGTTCATCAGGAAAGGTACAAAGTGAGAGAGTGTTACAGAGAGAGGGAATCGAGCTCTCACCTACCTTCTCCTGCTCTGTGTCCATCAGGAAAGGTACAGAGTGAGAGAGTGTTACAGAGAGAGGGAATCGAGCTCTCACCGACCTTCCCCTGCTCTGTGTCCATCAGGAAAGGTACAGAGTGAGAGAGTGTTACAGAGAGAGGGAATCAAGCTCTCACCGACCTTCCCCTGCTCTGTGTCTCTCAGGAAAGGTACAGAGTGAGAGAGTGTTAGAGAGAGAGGGAATCGAGCTCTCACCTACCTTCCCCTGCTCTGTGTCCATCAGGAAAGGGAGAGAATGAGAGAGTGTTAAAGAGAGAGGGAATCGAGCTCTCACGTACCTTCCCCTGCTCTGTGTCCATCAGGAAAGGTACAGAGTGAGAGAGTGTTACACAGAGAGGGAATCGAGCTCTCACCTACCTTCCCCTGCTCTGTGTCCATCAGGAAAGGTACAG
This sequence comes from Carcharhinus amblyrhynchos, assembly GCF_965287045.1. Classification (NCBI taxonomy): domain Eukaryota; kingdom Metazoa; phylum Chordata; class Chondrichthyes; order Carcharhiniformes; family Carcharhinidae; genus Carcharhinus; species Carcharhinus amblyrhynchos. The sequence goes on along the minus strand of NW_027650206.1, from coordinate 100,176 downwards.
AGTGAGAGTGTGTTACAGCGAGAGGGAATCGAGCTCTCACCTACCTTCCCCTGCTCTGTGTCTATCAGGAAATGTACAGAGTGAGAGAGTGTTAGAGAGAGAGGGAATCGACCTCTCACCTACCTTCCCCTGCTCTGTGTCCATCAGGAAAGGTACAGAGTGAGAGAGTGTTACACAGAGAGAGGGAATCGAGCTCTCACCTACCTTCCGCTGCTCTGTGTCCATCTGGAAAGCACACAGTGAGAGAGTGTTACACAGAGAGAGGGAATCGAGCTCTCACCTACCTTCCCCTGCTCTGTGTCCATCTGGAAAGCACACAGTGAGAGAGTGTTACACAGAGAGAGGGAATCGAGCTCTCACCTACCTTCCCCTGCTCTGTGTCCATCAGGAAAGGTACAGAGTGAGAGAGTGTTACACAGAGAGAGGGAATCGAGCTCTCACCTACCTTCCCCTGCTCTGTGTCCATCAGGAAAGGTACAGAGTGAGAGAGTGTTACACAGAGAGCGGGAATCGAGCTCTCACCTACCTTCCCCTGCTCTGTGTCCATCAGGAAAGGTACAGAGTGAGAGAGTGTTACACAGAGAGAGGGAATCGAGCTCTCACCTACCTTCCCCTGCTCTGTGTCCATCAGGAAAGGTACAGAGTGAGAGAGTGTTACACAGAGAGAGGGAATCGAGCTCTCACCTACCTTCCCCTGCTCTGTGTCCATCAGGAAAGGTACAGAGTGAGAGAGTGTTACAGAGAGAGGGAATCGAGCTCTCACCTACCTTCCCCTGCTCTGTGTCCATCAGGAAATGTACAGAGTGAGAGAGTGTTACAGAGAGAGGGAATCGAGCTCTCACCTACCTTCCCCTGCTCTGTGTCCATCAGGAAAGGTACAGAGTGAGAGAGTGTTACAGAGAGAGGGAATCGAGTTCGCACCTACCTTCCCCTGCTCTGTGTCCATCAGGAAAGGTACAGAGTGAGAGAGTGTTACAGAGAGAGGGAATCGCGCTCTCACCTACCTTCCCCTGCTCTGTGTCCATCAGGAAAGGTACAGAGTGAGAGAGTGTTACAGAGAGAGGGAATCGAGCTCTCACCTACCTTCCCCTGCTCTGTGTCCATCAGGAAAGGTATATAGTGAGAGAGTGTTACACAGAGAGAGGGAATCGAGCTCTCACCTACCTTCCCCTGCTCTGTGTCCATCAGGAAAGGTACAGAGTGAGAGAGTGTTACAGAGAGAGGGAATCGAGCTCTCACCTACCTTCCCCTGCTCTGTGTCCATCAGGAAAGGTACAGAGTGAGAGAGTGTTACACAGAGAGAGGGAATAGAGCTCTCACCAACCTTCCCCTGCTCTGTGTCCATCAGGAAAGGTACAGAGTGAGAGAGTGTTACACAGAGAGAGGGAATCGAGCTCTCACCTACCTTCCCCTGCTCTGTGTCCATCAGGAAAGGTACAGAGTGAGAGAGTGTTACACAGAGAGAGGGAATCGAGCTCTCACCTACCTTCCCCTGCTCTGTGTCCATCAGGAAAGGTACAGAGTGAGAGAGTGTTACTGAGGGAGAGGGAATCGAGCTCTCACCTACCTTCCCCTGCTCTGTGTCCATCAGGAAAGGTACAGAGTGAGAGAGTGTTACGCAGAGAGAGGGAATCGAGGTCTCACCTACCTTCCCCTGCTCTGTGTCCATCAGGAAAGGTACAGAGTGAGAGAGTGTTACACAGAGAGAGGGAATCGAGCTCTCACCTACCTTCCCCTGCTCTGTGTCCATCAGGAAAGGTACAGAGTGAGAGAGTGTTACACAGTGAGAGAGGGAATCGAGCTCTCACCTACCTTCCCCTGCTCTGTGTCCATCAGGAAAGGTACAGAGTGAGAGAGTGTTACAGAGAGAGGGAATCGAGCTCTCACCTACCTTCCCCTGCTCTGTGTCCATCAGGAAAGGTACAGAGTGAGAGAGTGTTACAGAGAGAGGGAATCGAGGTCTCACCTACCTTCCCCTGCTCTGTGTCCATCAGGAAAGGTACAGAGTGAGAGAATGTTACACAGAGAGAGAGGGAATCGAGCTCTCACCTACCTTCCCCTGCTCTGTGTCCATCAGGAAAGGTACAGAGTGAGAGAGTGTTACACAGAGAGAGAGGGAATCGAGCTCTCACCTACCTTCCCCTGCTCTGTGTCCATCAGGAAAGGTACAGAGTGAGAGAGTGTTACACAGAGAGAGGGAATCGAGCTCTCACCTACCTTCCCCTGCTCTGTGTCCATCAGGAAAGGTACAGAGTGAGAGAGTGTTACAGAGAGAGGGAATCGAGCTCTCACCTACCTTCCCCTGCTCTGTGTCCATCAGGAAAGGTACAGAGTGAGAGAGTGTTACACAGAGAGAGGGAATCGAGCTCTCACCTACCTTCCCCTGCTCTGTGTCCATCAGGAAAGGTACAGAGTGAGAGAGTGTTACACAGAGAGAGGGAATCGAGCTCTCACCTACCTTCCCCTGCTCTGTGTCCATCAGGAAAGGTACAGAGTGAGAGAGTGTTACACAGAGAGAGGGAATCGAGCTCTCACCTACCTTCCCCTGCTCTGTGTCCATCAGGAAAGGTACAGAGTGAGAGAGTGTTACAGAGGGAGGGAATCGAGTTCTCACCTACCTTCCCCTGCTCTGTGTCCATCAGGAAAGGTATAGAGTGAGAGAGTGTTACTGAGGGAGAGGGAATCGAGGTCTCACCTACCTTCCCCTGCTCTGTGTCCATCAGGAAAGGTACAGAGTGAGAGAGTGTTACACAGAGAGAAGGAATCGAGCTCTCACCTACCTTCCCCTGCTCTGTGTCCATCAGGAAAGGTACAGAGTGAGAGAGTGTTACACAGAGAGAGGGAATCGAGCTCTCACCTACCTTCCCCTGCTCTGTGTCCATCAGGAAAGGTACAGAGTGAGAGAGTGTTACAGAGGGAGGGAATCGAGCTCTCACCTACCTTCCCCTGCTCTGTGTCCATCAGGAAAGGTACAGAGTGAGAGAGTGTTACTGAGGGAGAGGGAATCGAGGTCTCACCTACCTTCCCCTGCTCTGTGTCCATCAGGAAAGGTACAGAGTGAGAGAGTGTTACACAGAGAGAGGGAATCGAGCTCTCACCCACCTTCCCCTGCTCTGTGTCCATCAGGAAAGGTACAGAGTGAGAGAGTGTTACAGAGAGAGGGAATCGAGTTCTCACCTACCTTCCCCTGCTCTGTGTCCATCAGGAAAGGTACAGAGTGAGAGAGTGTTACACAGAGAGAGGGAATCGAGCTCTCACCTACCTTCCCCTGCTCTGTGTCCATCAGGAAAGGTACAGAGTGAGACAGTGTTACACAGAGAGAGGGAATCGAGCTCTCACCTACCTTCCCCTGCTCTGTGTCCATCAGGAAAGGTACAGAGTGAGAGAGTGTTACAGAGAGAGGGAATCGAGCTCTCACCTGCCTTCCCCTGCTCTGTGTCCATCAGGAAAGGTACAGAGTGAGAGAGTGTTACAGAGAGAGGGAATCGAGCTCTCACCTACCTTCCCCTGCTCTGTGTCCATCAGGAAATGTACAGAGTGAGAGAGTGTTACACAGAGAGAGGGAATCGAGCTCTCACCTACCTTCCCCTGCTCTGTGTCCATCAGGAAAGGTACAGAGTGAGAGAGTGTTACACAGACAGAGGGAATCGAGCTCTCACCTACCTTCCCCTGCTCTGTGTCCATCAGGAAAGGTACAGAGTGAGAGAGTGTTACAGAGAGAGGGAATCGAGCTCTCACCTGCCTTCCCCTGCTCTGTGTCCATCAGGAAAGGTACAGAGTGAGAGAGTGTTACAGAGAGAGGGAATCGAGCTCTCACCTACCTTCCCCTGCTCTGTGTCCATCAGGAAATGTACAGAGTGAGAGAGTGTTACACAGAGAGAGGGAATCGAGCTCTCACCTACCTACCCCTGCTCTGTGTCCATCAGGAAAGGTACAGAGTGAGAGAGTGTTACACAGAGAGAGGGAATCGAGCTCTCACCTACCTTCCCCTGCTCTGTGTCCATCAGGAAAGGTACAGAGTGAGAGAGTGTTACAGAGAGAGGGAATCGAGCTCTCACTTACCTTCCCCTGCTCTGTGTCCATCAGGAAAGGTACAGAGTGAGAGAGTGTTACAGACAGAGGGAATCGAGCTCTCACCTACCTTCCCCTGCTCTGTGTCCATCAGGAAAGGTACAGAGTGAGAGAGTGTTACAGAGAGAGGGAATCGAGCTCTCACCTACCTTCCCCTGCTCTGTGTCCATCAGGAAAGGTACAGAGTGAGAGAGTGTTACAGAGAGAGGGAATCGAGCTCTCACCTACCTTCCCCTGCTCTGTGTCCATCAGGAAAGGTACAGAGTGAGAGAGTGTTACACAGAGAGAGGGAATCAAGTTCTCACCTACCTACCCCTGCTCTGTGTCCGTCAGGAAAGGTACAGAGTGAGAAAGTGTTACACAGAGAGAGGGAATCAAGTTCTCACCTACCTTCCCCTGCTCTGTGTCCATCAGGAAAGGTACAGAGTGAGAGAGTGTTACAGAGAGAGTGGGAATCGAGCTCTCACCTACCTTCCCCTGCTCTGTGTCCATCAGGAAAGGTACAGAGTGAGAGAGTGTTACAGAGAGAAAGGGAATCGAGCTCTCACCTACCTTCCCCTGCTCTGTGTCCATCAGGAAAGGTACAGAGTGAGAGAGTGTTACAGAGAGAGGGAATCGAGCTCTCACCTACCTTCCCCTGCTCTGTGTCCATCAGGAAAGGTACAGAGTGAGAGGGTGTTACACAGAGAGAGGGAATCGAGCTCTCACCGACCTTCCCCTGCTCTGTGTCCATCAGGAAAGGTACACAGTGAGAGAGTGTTGCACAGAGAGAGGGAATCGAGCTCTCACCGACCTTCCCCTGCTCTGTGTCCATCAGGAAAGGTACAGAGTGAGAGAGTGTTAGAGAGAGTGGGAATCGAGCTCTCACCGACCTTCCCCTGCTCTGTGTCCATCAGGAAAGGTACAGAGTGAGAGAGTGTTAGAGAGAGTGGGAATCGAGCTCTCACCTACCTTCCCCTGCTCTGTGTCCATCAGGAAAGGTACAGAGTGAGAGAGTGTTAGAGAGAGTGGGAATCGAGCTCTCACCTACCTTCCCCTGCTCTGTGTCCATCAGGAAAGGTTTGTTCCAGATGAAAACACCCTGGGTTGTACTGTCTGTTCCAGGCCTGCATTTGAATCCTTGCAGATCTTCGCCTTTTGCTCCCATCCAATCCTGGTCTCTGCAATCCTGAGGGAATTGGACAGGAGATTCACATAGGCACAATGTCCACAGCAGTCTTCCCAGGAATCTGTCCTCCCTCCCAAGTAGCAGAATATCGCCAAGACTGACCATCTCAGCTTGGGGATGCATCAGAGTGTTTGAGGTTAGTTTCGGGAGACAAGTGCAAGGTCTCCCTCCCAATTTGATTGGCAGCTCCTTCAGTGAGGTGTAGACATGATGCAACAGCAACTTTGTGATTTTGGAATTGTGACCCCAAGGTCCCTACTAATATCATAGAATTATTGAATCCCTGCAGTGTAGAAGGAGTCCATTCAGCCCATCGCATCTGCTCCGACCACTATCCCACCCTCGCACATAATCCTATTTGTTTACTCAGCTCATTGCTCTCACATCAAGGGACAATTTAGCACGGCCAATCCCCCCTAACCTACACATCTTTGGACACTAAGGGGACAATTTAGCACGGCCAATCCCCCCTAACCTACACATCTTTGGACACTAAGGGACAATTTAGCACGGCCAATCCACCCTAACCTACACATCTTTGGACACTAAGGGGCAATTTAGCACAGCCAATCCACCCTAACCTACACATCTTTGGACACTAAGGGACAATTTAGCACGGCCAATCCCCCCTAACCTACACATCTTTGGACACTAAGGGACAATTTAGCATGGCCAATCCACCCTAACCTACACATCTTTGGACACTAAGGGGACAATTTAGCATGGCCAATCCACCCTAACCTACACATCTTTGGACACTAAGGGACAATTTAGCACGGCCAATCCACCCTAACCTACACATCTTTGGACACTAAGGGACAATTTAGCATGGCCAATCCACCCTAACCTACACATCTTTGGACACTAAGGGACAATTTAGCATGGCCAATCCACCCTAACCTACACATCTTTGGACACTAAGGGACAATTTAGCACGGCCAATCCACCCTAACCTACACATCTTTGGACACTAAGGGACAATTTAGCATGGCCAATCCCCCCTAACCTACACATCTTTGGACACTAAGGGACAATTTAGCATGGCCAATCCCCCCTAACCTACACATCTTTGGACACTAAGGGACAATTTAGCATGGCCAATCCCCCCTAACCTACACATCTTTGGACACTAAGGGACAATTTAGCACGGCCAATCCACCCTAACCTACACATCTTTGGACACTAAGGGGACAATTTAGCACGGCCAATCCACCCTAACCTACACATCTTTGGACACTAAGGGACAATTTAGCATGGCCAATCCACCCTAACCTACACATCTTTGGACACTAAGGGGCAATTTAGCACGGCCAATCCACCCTAACCTACACATCTTTGGACACTAAGGGGACAATTTAGCACGGCCAATCCCCCCTAACCTACACATCTTTGGACACTAAGGGACAATTTAGCATGGCCAATCCCCCCTAACCTACACATCTTTGGACACTAAGGGACAATTTAGCATGGCCAATCCCCCCTAACCTACACATCTTTGGACACTAAGGGACAATTTAGCATGGCCAATCCCCCCTAACCTACACATCTTTGGGACACTAAGGGACAATTTAGCATGGCCAATCCACCCTAACCTACACATCTTTGGACACTAAGGGACAATTTAGCATGGCCAATCCACCCTAACCTACACATCTTTGGACACTAAGGGACAATTTAGCACGGCCAATCCACCCTAACCTACACATCTTTGGACACTAAGGGGCAATTTAGCATGGCCAATCCACCCTAACCTACACATCTTTGGACACTAAGGGACAATTTAGCATGGCCAATCCACCCTAACCTACACATCTTTGGACACTAAGGGGCAATTTAGCATGGCCAATCCACCCTAACCTACACATCTTTGGACACTAAGGGACAATTTAGCATGGCTAATCCACCCTAACCTACACATCTTTGGACACTAAGGGACAATTTAGCATGGCTAATCCACCCTAACCTACACATCTTTGGACACTAAGGGACAATTTAGCACGGCCAATCCACTCTAACCTACACATCTTTGGATGTGTCTGGAGCACCCAGAGGAAACACATGCAGACAAGAGGAGAACATGCAGACTCCGCACAGACAGTGGTCCAAAGATGGAACTGAACCTGGATGCAGCAATGCTCACTCACTGTACCTCATTCTGCATTGTCGGGATTTTAGGATTCTATGAGCGGTGCACAGACTTGTTAAAAAAAACCTGACATTGTCATCCTCTGAGAATCGTAGACTGCAAAAAATTCCCCTGACACCACCATCACCTTTCCTGAGTCTATCCTGTCCCATCGGAAGGACAGAACCAGCAAAGTTCGCAGCACTGTGGTATCCTGGGAATCCTCAATGATTAACCCCAAACCCCATGAAGCTTCATGGCATCAGGTCAAACATGGGCAAGGATATCTTCAACTGCTGAACAAATACCATCCCTCCTCAGCTCATCAATTAGTTCTCCTGAAAGCTGAACACCACTTGAAGGAAGCACTGAGGGTGACAAGGGTGCAGAATGTATTCTGCTGGGGGACTTTAATGTCCATGACCAAGAGTGGCTCAGAACAGCACCATCACAGACTGAGCTGGCAGGATCTGAAAGGACATCGCTGCTAGACTGGGACTGCAGTCGGTGACCTGGGAAACAGCAAGAGCGAATAACATACTTGACCTTACCCTCACCCAACCTGCCACAGATACATTTGTCCCTGACAGTATCAGTCAGAGTCATCATTGTACAAATTGATAAGAATTTAACTCTCAGTAAAAATGAGCTAGAGGAGACTATTCGGCCTCTCGATTCCTGCCACTCATCCGAAAAATATGGCTGATTTGACTGTAACTTTTACTGTCCATCCCCTACTCCCCACCCACCACCACCCCCACTCCCGTGCACCCCAGTAACCTTCCACCCCCACATCAATCAGAAATCTGTCCAACTTGGCCTTGATGGATTGAGTTATAAGGAGAGGCTGGATAGACTGGGACTTTTTTCTCTGGAGCGTAGAGGGGTGATCTTATAGAGGTCTATAAAATAATGAGGGGCACAGATCAGTGAGATAGTCAATATCTTTTCCCCAAAGGTAGGGGGGTCTAAAACTAGAGGGCAGAGGTTTAAGGTGAGAGGGGAGAGATACAGAAGGGTCCAGAGGGACAATTTTGTTCACCCAGAGGGTGGTGAGTGTCTGGAACAAGCTGCCAGAGGCAGTAGTAGAGGCGGGGACAATTTTGTGTTTTGACAAGTGTTCAGACAGTTACATGGGTACGATGGGTATGGAGGGATATGGGGCAAATGCGGGCATTTGGGATTAGCTTCAGGGTTTGAAACAAGAAAAGGGTGGCATGGACAAGTTGGTCTGAAGGGTCTGTTTCCCTGCTGTAAATCTCTATGACTCTATATGATCAACCAGCCCAGCCCCCACTACTCTGTGTATGTGTATGTGGGGTGGGAGGGGGACGGGTGGAATTCCACAGATTAATGACTTCAATGGGAGGTCCCCCCCCCCAGTTGTAGATTCAACATTTACCTGACAAGGCGATTCTCTCAGCATCCACCCTGTCGAGTTCCCCAGTACCCCTCACAATCAGATATGTTTCAATGAGATCACCTCTTGTTCTTCTAAACTCAAATGGGTGAGGGTCTGAATTTCCTCAACCTTTTCCTCATTAGACCAATCCATTCTGCAACCCACTTCATCCCCAGTGAATCTTCTCTGAATGGCCTCCAATGCGAGTCTATCCCTACTGGAGTAAGGAGACTGAAACTGGACCCAATGCTCCAGGTACGATCTCCCCAATGCCCTGAGTTCAGCTCTTTTGTCCATGTTTACAAGGCTGTAATGAGGTCAGGGTGATGTGTGCCTCTGCTCGAACACAAACTGATGTCAATATCTTTTTAATGATATCAATGTCAATGACATTGTTGAAGAGGTGATGTGTATTTCTACGCCATAAGTAGGAATAGTGAGGGGGTTTGCAGTGTGACTGCTCCTCTCCCCAGTTATATTCACATCTGGATGTCCCTGAACAGCTGTCTGCTGGCAACATCAAGGCCTTCCATCTCCAGCTGGCACCACTGGCCACATTTTGGTTTCATATTTTACATTTTCTTGGTGAATTGTTTTGTTTGATGCAGCATGCTTCTTTGATTTCTCTGTTCGTTTGTTAAATTTAGTTTAATTGTTAAGTGTGTAAATTGGGAGAGTGTGGGGGTTGTCTGACATAACTCTTTGTCTCTCTGCTGCAGCTACAGTCATGGCAGTGCCCTCAGACAGGGAGCTTGTGGTGTCTGCCAGCTTGATTTGGGCACTTGGGTCGGGGGGGGGAACTTTACCTGTAATTTTAATTGTAGTTTCCTTTGGGATTTATCTTGCTTTGATCCACTGTCCCTTATGGTCTGACTGTAATTTGTTAACTCAGTTTTACCGATGTACCACAAAACTAAACATATTGGCATCAACGGTATCTTCCGGAATCGGATTTGTTTAGGAGTAAGCTGGGATAACACCAACAACACCAATATTCCATGAAAACAATTCAGGAAACAACCAAAAGAAAGTTGGAGAGGGAGACAGACTTTAATGGATTGCAGAAGGAAGAATGGGAAAAACAAGGGTTTGGAGAAGGATGAGCAAGACCAAGGATTCAGACAGAGAGGAAAAGAGAGAGAAATCTAGAGGAACTGAGGGGCCGGAGAGGGAGGGGCAGAAAGATCGAGGGGCCAGAGAGGGAGGGGCAGAAAGATCGAGGGGTCAGAGAGGGAGGGGCAGAAAGATCGAGGGGTCAGAGAGGGAGGGGCAGAAAGATCGAGGGGTCAGAGAAGGAGGGGCAGAAAGATCGAGGGGTCAGAGAAGGAGGGGCAGAAAGATCGAGGGGTCGGAGAAGGAGGGGCAGAAAGATCGAGGGGCCGGAGAAGGAGGGGCAGAAAAATCGAGGGGTCAGAGAAGGAGGGGCAGAAAGATCGAGGGGTCAGAGAAGGAGGGGCAGAAAGATCGAGGGGTCAGAGAGGGAGGGACAGAAAGATCGAGGGGTCGGAGAGGGAGGGGCAGAAAGATCGAGGGGTCAGAGAAGGAGGGGCAGAAAGATCGAGGGGTCAGAGAGGGAGGGACAGAAAGATCGAGGGGTCAGAGAGGGAGGGGCAGAAAGATCGAGGGGTCAGAGAGGGAGGGGCAGAAAGATCGAGGGGTCGGAGAGGGAGGGGCAGAAAGATCGAGGGGTCAGAGAGGGAGGGACAGAAAGATCGAGGGGTCAGAGAGGGAGGGGCAGAAAGATCGAGGGGTCAGAGAGGGAGGGACAGAAAGATCGAGGGGTCGGAGAGGGAGGGGCAGAAAGATCGAGGGGTCGGAGAGGGAGGGGCAGAAAGATCGAGGGGTCAGAGAAGGAGGGGCAGAAAGATCGAGGGGTCAGAGAGGGAGGGACAGAAAGATCGAGGGGTCGGAGAGGGAGGGGCAGAAAGATCGAGGGGTCAGAGAAGGAGGGGCAGAAAGATCGAGGGGTCAGAGAGGGAGGGGCAGAAAGATCGAGGGGCCGGAGAGGGAGGGGCAGAAAGATCGAGGGGTCAGAGAGGGAGGGGCAGAAAGATCGAGGGGCCGGAGAGGGAGGGGCAGAAAGATCGAGGGGTCGGAGAGGGAGGGGCAGAAAGATCGAGGGGTCAGAGAGGGAGGGGCAGAAAGATCGAGGGGTCAGAGAGGGAGGGGCAGAAAGATCGAGGGGTCGGAGAGGGAGGGGCAGAAAGATCGAGGGGTCGGAGAGGGAGGGGCAGAAAGATCGAGGGGTCGGAGAGGGAGGGGCAGAAAGATCGAGGGGTCGGAGAGGGAGGGGCAGAAAGATCGAGGGGTCGGAGAGGGAGGGGCAGAAAGATCGAGGGGTCGGAGAAGGAGGGACAGAAAGATCGAGGGGTCGGAGAGGGAGGGACAGAAAGATCGAGGGGTCAGAGAAGGAGGGACAGAAAGATCGAGGGGTCGGAGAGGGAGGGGCAGAAAGATCGAGGGGTCAGATAGGGAGGGACAGAAAGATCGAGGGGTCAGAGAAGGAGGGGCAGAAAGATCGAGGGGTCAGAGAGGGAGGGGCAGAAAGATCGAGGGGTCGGAGAGGGAGGGACAGAAAGATCGAGGGGTCAGAGAGGGAGGGGCAGAAAGATCGAGGGGTCGGAGAGGGAGGGGCAGAAAGATCGAGGGGTCGGAGAGGGAGGGGCAGAAAGATCGAGGGGTCAGAGAAGGAGGGACAGAAAGATCGAGGGGTCGGAGAGGGAGGGGCAGAAAGATCGAGGGGTCAGATAGGGAGGGGCAGAAAGATCGAGGGGTCGGAGAGGGAGGGGCAGAAAGATCGAGGGGTCGGAGAGGGAGGGGCAGAAAGATCGAGGGGTCGGAGAGGGAGGGGCAGAAAGATCGAGGGGTTGGAGAGGGAGGGGCAGAAAGATCGAGGGGTTGGAGAGGGAGGGGCAGAAAGATCGAGGGGTCGGAGAGGGGGGGCAGAAAGATCGAGGGGTCGGAGAGGGAGGGGCAGAAAGATCGAGGGGTTGGAGAGGGAGGGGCAGAAAGATCGAGGGGTCGGGGAGGGAGGGGCTGAAAGATTGAGGGGTCGGAGAGGGAGGGGCAGAAAGATCGAGGGGTCAGAGAGGGAGGGGCAGAAAGATCGAGGGGTTGGAGAGGGAGGGACAGAAAGATCGAGGGGCCGGAGAGGGAGGGACAGAAAAATCGAGGGATCGGAGAGGGAGGGACGGAAAGATCGAGGGGTTGGAGAGGGGGGGCAGAAGGATTGAGTGGTTGGAGAGGGAGGGGCAGAAAGATCGAGGGGTTGGAGAGGGAGGGGCAGAAAGATCGAGGGGTCGGGGAGGGAGGGGCTGAAAGATTGAGGGGTCGGAGAGGGAGGGGCAGAAAGATCGAGGGGTTGGAGAGGGAGGGGCAGAAAGATCGAGGGGTTGGAGAGGGAGGGGCAGAAAGATCGAGGGGTTGGAGAGGGAGTGAGAGATTGGAAGTTTTGAGGTGGTGAGGGAGAGACAGTGAGGAATTGAAGGTGGAGAGAGAGAGAGAGAGAGAGAACTGGTGGAACTGGAGGGAGAGAGGATAAAGGATTGAAGATGGAGAGAGAGAGAGAGACGGAGAGAGAACTGGTGGACCTGGAGGGAGAGAGGATAAAGGATTGAAGATGGAGAGAGAGAGAGAGACAGAGAGAGAACTGGTGGACCTGGAGGGAGAGAGGATAAAGGATTGAAGATGGAGAGAGAGAGACGGAGAGAGAACTGGTGGAACTGGAGGGAGAGAGGATAAAGGATTGAAGATGGAATGAAACAACCGGTGAGAGATTGGAGATGGAGGGAGGGAAAAGTTGGGGAATTGGAACTGGTGGGAGACAGACAGGGAGGGAGAGGAGATGGAATTTTTCCACATCGACTTCAGGAAGTGGAGTGCAAGACATGCTCCTGTTTCCCTCAATGGGGACGAGGTAGAAATGGCCGTGAACTTCACATTTTTAGGTGTCCAGATCACCAACAACCTGTCCTGGTCCCTCCACGCTGACACTATAGTTAAGAAAGCCCCACCAATGCCTCTACTTTCTCAGGAGGCTAAGGAAATTTGGCATGTCCGCTACAACTCTCACCAACTTTTACAGATGCCCCATAGAAAGCATCCTTTCCGGATGTATCACAGCTCGGTCTGGGATCCTGCTCTGCCCAAGACCACAAGGAACTACAAAAGGGTGGTGAATGTAGCCCCAATCCCATCACACAAACCAGCCTCCCATCCATCGACTCCGTCTACACTTCCCGCTGCCTCGGGGAAAAGCAGCCGGGATAATTAAGGACCCCCCCCACACACACCCCGGACATTCTCTCTTCCACCTTCTTCCGTCGGGGAAAAAGATACAAAAGTCTGAGGTCCCGTACCGACCGACTCAAGAACAGCTTCTTCCCTGCTGCTGTCAGACTTTTGAATGGACCGACCTCGCATTAAGCTGATCTTTCTCTACACCCTCGCTGTGACTGTAACACTACATTCTGCACCCTCTCCTTTCCTTCTCTATGAACGGTATGCTTTGTTAGTATAGCGTGGAGGAAACAATACTTTTCACTGTATCCCGATACACGTGACAATAATAAATGAAATGGTGGTAGAAGGAGGGTGAGAAACTGAAGGTGGAGAGAGAGAGAGAGAGGGAGGGGGAGGGTTTGGAAGTGAAGGGAGAAACATCCAGGCATGAAAGATCCTGGGAGATAAAGGAAGATGAGAATTGGATCAGGGGGAGAGTTTGAACAAATCAGAAGTGGCTGTGAAGATTCATGTACCAATAGAACGACAAGACAGTGAGCGTTGACAAGCCAGTAAAGGTGATTTTTCTATATAACACTCAGACCTACGAAAGAGCAGAGCTTACTGACCAGGTTCCTCAGTCTGCGAAGGAGATAGTTGAGTAAGAATGATTTCCCCTTCCTCTCCTCACCGATAATGGAAATCAGACAAACAGGCAGGTCCTTCACATCGTTGTTTAAAAGGCAGTGACTTAAAGCAGAATTATTGACACGAATCGAATCATCAGCAAACTCCACCAACTGCAAGGCTTTACCAAGGCCTGAGAACATTTCCTTCAAGCAGAACAGAGAGGTTATTTCAGTAAAACCTCAGGAACGAACTGACAAAGACGGCACGAAAACAGCAAAACACCAACGAAGAACAGGCTGGAACAGAGCATCCAAGGAACTGCGACACCCGGTCCCAGAGAGGGGGAAAGGACAGTGTATCGAACACACTGTGATACCCGGTTCCAGAGGGGGGGAAAAGACAGTGTGTCGAACACACTGTGATACCCGGTCCCAGAGGGGGGGAAAAGACAGTGTATCTAACGCACTGTGACACCCGGTCCCAGAGGGGAGAAAGGACAGTGTATCTAACGCACTGTGACACCCAGTCCCAGAGAGGGGGAAAGGACAGTGTATCGAACACACTGTGATACCCGGTCCCAGAGGGGGGGAAAAGACAGTGTATCTAACGCACTGTGACACCCAGTCCCAGAGAGGGGGAAAGGACAGTGTATCGAACACACTGTGATACCCGGTCCCAAAGGGGGGGAAAAGACAGTGTATCTAACGCACTGTGACACCCGGTCCCAGAGTGGGGGAAAGGACAGTGTATCTAACGCACTGTGACACCCGGTCCAAGAGTGGGGGAAAGGACAGTGTATCTAACACACTGTGACACCCGGTCCCAGAGAGGGGGAAAGGACAGTGTATCTAACGCACTGTGACACCCGGTCCGAGAGGGGGAAAGGACAGTGTATCTAACTAACTGTGACACCTGGTCCCAGAGTGGGGGGAAGGACAGTGTATCTAATGCACTGTTACACCCGGTCCCAGAGTGGGGGGAAAGGACAATGTATCTAACGCACTGTGACACCCGGTCCCAGAGGGGGAAAGGACAGTGTATCTAACGCACTGTGACACCCGGTCCCAGAGTGGGGGAAAGGACAGTGTATCTAACGCACTGTGACACCCGGTCCCAGAGTGGGGGAAAGGACAGTGTATCTAACGCACTGTGACACCCGGTCCCAGAGTGGGGGAAAGGACAGTGTATCTAACACACTGTGACACCCGGTCCCAGAGAGGGGGAAAGGACAGTGTATCTAACGCACTGTGACACCCGGTCCCAGAGGGGGGAAAGGACAGTGTATCTAATGCACTGTTACACCCGGTCCCAGAGTGGGGGGAAAGGACAATGTATCTAACGCACTGTGACACCTGGTCCCAGAGGGGGGAAAGGACAGTGTATCTAACGCACTGCGACACCCGGTCCCAGAGGGGGGAAAGGACAATGTATCTAACGCACTGTGACACCCGGTCCCAGAGAGGGGAAAGGACACTGTATCTCACGCACTGTGACACCCGGTCCCAGAGTCGGGGAAAGGACAGTGTATCTAACGCACTGTGATACCCGGTCCCAGAGTGGGGGAAAGGACAGTGTATCTAACGTACTGTGACACCCGGTCCCAGAAGGGGGGGAAAGGACAGTGTTTCTAACGCACTGTGACACCCGGTCCCAGAGTGGAGGTAAGGACAGTGTATCTAACGCACTGTGACACCCGGTCCCAGAGTGGGGGGAAAGGACAGTGTATCTAACGCACTGTGACACCCGGTCCCAGAGGGGGGAAAGGACAGTGTATCTAACGCACTGTTACACCCGGTCCCAGAGAGGGGGAAAGGACAGTGTATCTAACGCACTGTGACACCCGGTCCCAGAGTGGGGGGAAAGGACAGTGTATCTAACGCACTGTGACACCCGGTCCCAGAGAGGGGAAAGGACAGTGTATCTAACGCACTGTGACACCCGGTCCCAGAGTGGGGGAAAGGACAGTGTATCTAACGCACTGTGACACCCGGTCCCAGAGTGGGGGAAAGGACAGTGTCTCTAACGCACTGTGATGCCCGGTCCCAGAGGGGGGAAAGGACAGTGTATCTAATGCACCGTGACACCCGGTCCCAGAGTGGGGGAAAGGACAGTGTATCTAACGCACTGTGACACCCGGTCCCAGAGAGGGGAAAGGACAGTGTATCTAATGCACCGTGACACCCAGTCCCAGAGGGGGGAAAGGACAGTGTATCTAACGCACTGTGACACCCGGTCCCAGAGAGGAAAGGACAGTGTATCTAACGCACTGTGACACCCGGTCCCAGAGAGGGGAAAGGACAGTGTATCTAATGCACCGTGACACCCAGTCCCAGAGGGGGGAAAGGACAGTGTATCTAACGCACTGTGACACCCGGTCCCAGAGTGGGGGAAAGGACAGTGTATCTAACGCATACACTATCCCCATTCAAACACTCCCAGGACAGATTCAGCACGGGGTTAGAAACAGGGTAAATCTTCCTTGGCATTGTCAAATTGAGTAAAAAGTCTGACAAAACCAGGTTTTAGTCCAACCGATTTATTTGATAATACTCACAAGCTTTCGAGGGGATTCCCTCTTCGTCAGGTGAATGGAGAGTTCTGGCCTCAGACGGAGCATATAAAGCACAGACAGTTTACAGATTACTGATTAGAATGTGAATCCTTACACCGAACCTGCTGTTCAAGTCTTAAAGAGGCGACAATGTGAGTGGAAGGAGCACTGATCACAGGTGACTTGCCTGGGTTTGCAAAACCTCACTGACTGTGCTGTCTGGAGACAGTACACACCTCTTTAACCTGTGATCAGTGCTCCTTCCACTCACGTTGTCACCACTTTAAGACTTGAACAGCAGGTTCGGTGTAAGGATTCACATTCTAATCAGTAATCTGTAAACTGTCTGTGCTTTATATGCTCCGTCTGAGGCCAGAACTCTCCATTCACCTGACGAAGAGGGAGTCCCCTCGAAAGCTTGAGAGTTTACTGTCAAATAAATCAGTTGGACTAAAACCTGGAGTTGTCAGACTTCTCACTGTGTTTACCCCAGTCCAACGCCAGCACACCCACATCATTGTCACATTGACACAGTGACATTGGGTGGCATGGTGTTACAGTGGATCGCACTGCTGTCTCACAGTGTCAGGAACACGGGTTCGTATTCCCTGCTTGGGTCACTATCTGAGTGGAGTTTGCACATTCTCCCCATGTCTGCGTGGGTTTCCTCCAGCTGCTCCGGTTTCCTCCCACCTTCCAAAGATCAGTGCGTTAGGTGGATTGGCCATTCTAAATTGACCCTCATGTTTAGGGGTTCAGCACAGTAACGGTGAGAGTTTCTCTGACTGGGGCCTGGGTGGGATTTGGGTCAGTACAGAAACAATGGGCTGAATGGCCACCGTCCCTCCAGTCGGGAGTCTATGATTCTGTGTCTCTCACTACGACATTGATCTGATGTACCTGTTCCTTATCATCATCCAGAACCTCTTCCACATTTCCCCTCTTCAGTTCCTCAACTGCCAATGTGAACACAGTTTGATAATCCTGACAGAAGCTCTCCAGTTCATTCTCCAACACCGTGTCCAACTCAGCATCTTCTGTCGTTTGATCCCCCTCGCTCACTCTCACATTCTTCTGAAAATCATCCATCAGCGCAATGGCTTTCTCCATCAGGACACTCTGAATGGAACGTGGACGAGTCTTCACTCTCTCCAAGACACCCTCTGTATCTCGCTTCTGGAAAACACAAATCAGTGTGAGAGACAATACAGCTCCCTCGATACTGTCCCCATCAAACACTCCCAGGACAGGTACAGCACGGCGTTAGATACAGAGTAAAGCTCCCTCTACACTGTCCCCCCCATCAAACACTCCCAGGACAGGTACAGCACGGGGTTAGATACAGAGTAAAGCTCCCTCTACACTGTCCCCCCCATCAAACACTCCCAGGACAGGTACAGCACAGCATTAGATACAGAGTAAAGCTCCCTCTACACTGTCCCCCCATCAAACACTCCCAGGACAGGTACAGCACGGGGTCAGATACAGAGTAAAGCTCCCTCTACACTGTCCCCCCATCAAACACTCCCTGGACAGGTACAGCACGGGGTTAGATACAGAGTAAAGCTCCCTCTACACTGTCCCCATCAAACACTCCCAGGACAGGTACAGCACGGGGTTAGATACAGAGTAAAGCTCCCTCTACACTGTCCCCCCATCAAACACTCCCAGGACAGGTACAGCACGGGGTTAGATACAGAGTAAAGCTCCCTCTATACTGTACCCCCATCAAACACTCCCAGGACAGGTACAGCACGGGGTTAGATACAGAGTAAAGCTCCCTCTACACTGTCCCCATCAAACACTCCCAGGACAGGTACAGCACGGGGTTAGATACAGAGTAAAGCTCCCTCTACACTGTCCCCATCAAACACTCCCAGGACAGGTACAGCACGGGGTTAGATACAGAGTAAAGCTCCCTCTACACTGTCCCCATCAAACACTCCCAGGACAGGTACAGCACGGGGTTAGATACAGAGTAAAGCACTCTCTTGTTGATGCAGCATGGTCTTTGCCGCATTCACAACATTCTCCCTAATCTTCTTATATTGGTGTTTGTCTTAATTTTGATCTGCTGTTTGGTGGACATTGCACCAGTCAGTCCAAGATTCATGCTCAGCAACGTTTTGTCAGCGGTTTATCCGCAGGCTCCAATTTCATTGGCAGGCTATTCAATTCACCACCCAATGTCTGTCAAGAAATATATTCCAGCCTTAAAATGTCATTCACCATCGGATGAATCAATGTTAACGAAGATTGACCAATCTTATCTCTCAATTTGAAGATGTCTGTACAATGATAGATTTCCATGGGCCCAATCAGGACATAAATCTCTGGACAGACATCGCTGCAGAATATCAGGGAGATATCTGTACGCTGACTGCTGAGGGAGTCCCGCACTGTGGGAGGGTCGGTGCTGAGGGAGTCCCGCACTGTGGGAGGGTCGGTGCTGAGGGAGTCCCGCACTGTGGGAGGGTCAGTGCTGAGGGAGTCCCGCACTGTGGGAGGGTCGGTGCTGAGGGAGTCCCGCACTGTGGGAGGGTCAGTGCTGAGGGAGCGCCGCACTGTGGGAGGGTCAGTGCTGAGGGAATCCCGCACTGTCGGAGGGTCAGTGCTGAGGGAGCGTCGCACTGTGGGAGGGTCGGTGCTGAGGGAGTCCCGCACTGTGGGAAGGTCAGTGCTGAGGGAGTCCCGCACTGTGGGAGGGTCGGTGCTGAGGGAGTCCCGCACTGTGGGAGGGTCAGTGCTGAGGGAGCCTCGCATTGTGGGAGGGTCGGTGCTGAGGGAGTCCCGCACTGTGGGAGGGTCGGTGCTGAGGGAGCCCCGCACTGTGGGAGGGTCGGTGCTGAGGGAGTCCCGCACTGTGGGGAGGGTCAGTGCTGAGGGAGCTCCGCACTGTGGGAGGGTCGGTGCTGAGGGAGTCCCGCACTGTGGGACGGTCGGTGCTGAGGGAGTCCCGCACTGTGGGAGGGTCAGTGCTGAGGGAGTCCCGCACTGTGGGAGGGTCGGTGCTGAGGGAGTCCCGCACTGTGGGAGGGTCGGTGCTGAGGGTGTCCCGCACTGTGGGAGGGACAGTGCTGAGGGAGTCCCGCACTGTGGGAGGGTCGGTGCTGAGGGAGTCCCGCACTGTGGGAGGGTCAGTGCTGAGGGAGTCCCGCACTGTGGGAGGGTCAGTGCTGAGGGAGCGCCGCACTGTGGGAGGGTCAGTGCTGAGGGAGCGCCGCACTGTGGGAGGGTCAGTGCTGAGCGAGTCCCGCACTGTGGGAGGGTGTGTCCTGAGGGAGTCCCGCACTGTGGGAGGGTCAGTGCTGAGGGAGTCCCGCACTGTGGGAGGGTCAGTGCTGAGGGAGCGCCGCACTGTGGGAGGGTCAGTGCTGAGCGAGTCCCGCACTGTGGGAGGGTGTGTCCTGAGGGAGTCCCGCACTGTGGGAGGGTCTGTCCTGAGGGTGTGACCCAGTGTCAGAGTGACGGGACTGATTTATTGTTGTGTTTTCTCTCAGGGTCGTCTGGAATCACTGTCCACACCAGGAGCACAGTAAAAAGTCTGACAACACCAGGTTTTAGTCCAACCTATTTATTTGATAATATTCTCACTAGCTTTCGAGGGGACAGCCTCTTCGTCAGGTGAATGGAGAACTCTCCATTCACCTGACGAAGAGGCTGTCCCCTCGAAAGCTAGTGAGAATATTATCAAATAAATAGGTTGGACTAAAACCTGGTGTTGTCAGACTTTTTACTGTGTTTACGCCAGTCCAACGCCGGCATACCCACATCATACCAGGAGCCTCAGCAAGCTCAGGGTGTTATTTCCAGAGTTTGAGATTGTGTGACTGGGTTCGGGTCAATGTCACAGTGAGACGGACAGACCCTGTCGGGATTGTGTGATCTCCATTCCCGTCATTCCCAGGTATCAGCACTCCATACGATCTCACTCAGTGAGTGGGAAACAGTGGGATTTTCCTGAGCTCTCAGCAATGAAGCAGGAAGATGTATCTGGAAAATCCCAGATCTAATCCCCTCTCCCACCCTGTCCAGCCTCTCACCAGGAGAGAGAATGTTCCAGGAAGCCCTGAGTGAAGGTGTTGATGTCACTTTGATCAAGGCTCAGTCCAGTGACAGATTTTACTCATGATTGCAGGGATGCCAGTCCCTGAGTCAGGTTTATCAGAAATCAGGCACCCCTCCCACTGTTTGTTCACTTTGAAGATGACATTCTGCACTGTTTGTGAACCTTCACACAGCCCAGGAAATTCTCACCTTCTCCCATCAGCACAGATTATTATCCATGTCTTTACCCACCCACCCTGGGAGGGATTTTATCTCCTTATTGCTCCCTGTCGAGGGTCCTGAACCCAGTTTATAGAACCCTCCTCATAATCAACACCGTCCAGACCAGGAGACATCCTGGGGAAGCCTGTCCGAACTCAGGTTCTCACCGGCGAGGGACAGACATTCTCCCCTTGAACGGGGAACAGTCAACTTAGCCTCGTCGGCGGAACCAGAGGCCGTTCAGTGGTCCCCGGGGAGGCCGAGGGCAAGGGGAGCGAGCACTTTTGCATTGGCACACTGGCACTTGGGTAAAGTCCAACGGGGGGAGGGGTTAGTATGGGGAGGGACAAATGGGTGGAGGGGGTTCCTGCTGCCACTCTGCAGGGATTGTGGGGGGGGAGGGAAGTAGAGGGGTTCCTGCTGCCACTCTGCAGGGATCGGTGGGGGGAGGGAGGGAGAGGGGGTTCCTGCTGCCACTCTGCAGGGATTGTGGGGGGAGGGAGAGGGGGTTCCCGCTGCCACTCTGCAGGGATTGTGTGGGGGGAGGGAGAGGGGGTTCCCGCTGCCACTTTGCAGGGATCGGTGGGGGGGGGAGGGAGAGGGGGTTCCCACTGCCACTCTGCAGGGATCGATAGGGGGAAGGCAGCGGGTCCACAATCAGTTGTGGGGGAGGTCCACAATAAATCTAGGTGGCTGGTGGGGGGAGGGGGGATGGGTGGGTCAGCAGGAGCTGCATCTCAGGCTGTGGACCCCCACGATTGTGGGAATGGGAGAGCTGTTTTGTGTTGCCTGCAGCAGCAGGGGCCAGACAGCTCTCTGTTTGTCTCTCAGAGCCCTGCTACTGCTGTTGTGCATGTGCAGCATTAGGGAACTGCACATGCACAATGCACATGCGCAATAGCTCCCTGTGCAGGGTTTCGGGTGCATTAAGCTCCACCCAAAGGCTTCTGCAGCGAGCAACAGACATGCTCAGTATTGTGCAGGCAGAGTGTGCATTGGGGAGGTGGGGGGTTGGGGGGGAGCGTGCGGGGTACCTGAGAACACGTTGAAAAGACAGAGTTGAAACTCCCAGTGTCAGCCCAGCACTTTGAACAAAAATGGTAAAATCCCCCCCACGGTGTACACAGTGCACTGGGAAATGTGACCCCTCCAATCGCTGCCTTGGACGTTGCTCCCACTTTCCTGCTGCACCCCCCACCCTTCCCCCCCCTACAACAGCCATCTCAGCTGCTGCCGATCGCCCCCTCCCCCGATGGTCACCCTGCCTGCTCCTGATCCAGCCGATCCCCACCACCCTGATCACAGGCCAAGGCCACTCCCAATCTGGCACAATGTCACACCCCCAATTCCCAAGGGACACTGCCTTGTCCTGTCCCCAAGGCTTCAATAGCCTCCAATCCCACCAGTGAGGTGGTCACTTCTGGTCCCCCTTAGTGAGGACCCCCACCAGCGAGGTCACTAAGGTAAGTGAGCTTGGGCGATAGAATCCGGGACTCACTAACAAATTCACTCCAAAAGATTGAAATCAGCTTCACGCCCAAATTTTGCCGGCAATTCAGTTCTGGGAACATCGTGAGAGGCGAGAAAGCGGATTCATTCCTGATTTTTCCACCAAGCCCGTAAGATCTCCCCCAGACAGAGAGAAAGGTAAACTGAGGCAGTGACAAAGACAGAGATTGACAGAGAAACAGAGAATGGGAAGTGATGCTTTCTGATGTTACACACAGGTACAAACCTCAAACTACACACAATAACAAATGAAGAGAACCCCCAGTGGAACACAAACCTCCACCATACTGTTAACACTGGGTAATGTTACAACATATCTGCCCTTCCAGCAAACCTTTCATCCTCTGAAAGGAAAAATGGATTCAGCCTGGAACATTATTTAGAAAATACTTCTCAAATGTGATTTTCCAGTCACGTTGCCTGCTTCTGCCCATCTTCAGTGTTTTCAAGCTTATTTATTAGTGTCACAAGTAGGCTTACATTAACACCGCAATGAAGTTACTGTGAAAATCCCCTAGTCACCAAACTCCTGTTCAGGTTACACTGAGGAAGAATTTAGCACGGCCAATCCCCCTAACCTACACATCTTTGGACACTAAGGGACAATTTAGCATGGCCAATCCCCCTAACCTACACATCTTTGGACACTAAGGGACAATTTAGCACGGCCAATCCACCCTAACCTGCACATCTTTGGACACTAAGGGACAATTTAGCATGGCCAATCCACCCTAACCTACACATCTTTGGACACTAAGGGACAATTTAGCATGGCCAATCCACCCTAACCTACACATCTTTGGACACTAAGGGACAATTTAGCATGGCCAATCCACCCTAACCTACACATCTTTGGACACTAAGGGACAATTTAGCATGGCCAATCCACCCTAACCTACACATCTTTGGACACTAAGGGACAATTTAGCATGGCCAATCCACCCTAACCTACACATCTTTGGACACTAAGGGACAATTTAGCACAGCCAATCCACCCTAACCTGCACATCTTTGGACACTAAGGGACAATTTAGCACGGCCAATCCACCCTAACCTGCACATCTTTGGACACTAAGGGACAATTTAGCACGGCCAATCCCCCCTAACCTACACATCTTTGGACACTAAGGGACAATTTAGCATGGCCAATCCCCCCTAACCTACACATCTTTGGACACTAAGGGACAATTTAGCATGGCCAATCCACCCTAACCTACACATCTTTGGACACTAAGGGACAATTTAGCATGGCCAATCCCCCCTAACCTACACATCTTTGGACACTAAGGGACAATTTAGCATGGCCAATCCCCCCTAACCTACACATCTTTGGACACTAAGGGACAATTTAGCACGGCCAATCCACCCTAACCTACACATCTTTGGACACTAAGGGACAATTTAGCATGGCCAATCCCCCCTAACCTACACATCTTTGGACACTAAGGGACAATTTAGCATGGCCAATCCACCCTAACCTACACGTCTTTGGATACTAAGGGACAATTTAGCACGGCCAATCCACCCTAACCTACACATCTTTGGACACTAAGGGACAATTTAGCACGGCCAATCCACCCTAACCTACACATCTTTGGACACTAAGGGACAATTTAGCATGGCCAATCCCCCCTAACCTACACATCTTTGGACACTAAGGGACAATTTAGCACAGCCAATCCACCCTAACCTACACACCTTTGGACACTAAGGGACAATTTAGCACGGCCAATCCACCCTAACCTACACATCTTTGGACACTAAGGGACAATTTAGCACGGCCAATCCCCCCTAACCTACACATCTTTGGACACTAAGGGACAATTTAGCATGGCCAATCCACCCTAACCTACACATCTTTGGACACTAAGGGACAATTTAGCACGGCCAATCCCCCCTAACCTACACATCTTTGGACACTAAGGGACAATTTAGCATGGCCAATCCACCCTAACCTACACATCTTTGGACACTAAGGGACAATTTAGCACGGCCAATCCACCCTAACCTACACATCTTTGGACACTAAGGGACAATTTAGCACGGCCAATCCACCCTAACCTACACATCTTTGGACACTAAGGGACAATTTAGCACGGCCAATCCACCCTAACCTACACATCTTTGGACACTAAGGGACAATTTAGCATGGCCAATCCACCCTAACCTACACATCTTTGGACACTAAGGGACAATTTAGCACAGCCAATCCACCCTAACCTGCACATCTTTGGACACTAAGGGACAATTTAGCACGGCCAATCCACCCTAACCTGCACATCTTTGGACACTAAGGGACAATTTAGCACGGCCAATCCCCCCTAACCTACACATCTTTGGACACTAAGGGACAATTTAGCATGGCCAATCCCCCCTAACCTACACATCTTTGGACACTAAGGGACAATTTAGCATGGCCAATCCACCCTAACCTACACATCTTTGGACACTAAGGGACAATTTAGCATGGCCAATCCCCCCTAACCTACACATCTTTGGACACTAAGGGACAATTTAGCATGGCCAATCCCCCCTAACCTACACATCTTTGGACACTAAGGGACAATTTAGCACGGCCAATCCACCCTAACCTACACATCTTTGGACACTAAGGGACAATTTAGCATGGCCAATCCCCCCTAACCTACACATCTTTGGACACTAAGGGACAATTTAGCATGGCCAATCCACCCTAACCTACACGTCTTTGGATACTAAGGGACAATTTAGCACGGCCAATCCACCCTAACCTACACATCTTTGGACACTAAGGGACAATTTAGCACGGCCAATCCACCCTAACCTACACATCTTTGGACACTAAGGGACAATTTAGCATGGCCAATCCCCCCTAACCTACACATCTTTGGACACTAAGGGACAATTTAGCACAGCCAATCCACCCTAACCTACACACCTTTGGACACTAAGGGACAATTTAGCATGGCCAATCCACCCTAACCTACACATCTTTGGACACTAAGGGACAATTTAGCATGGCCAATCCACCCTAACCTACACATCTTTGGACACTAAGGGACAATTTAGCATGGCCAATCCACCCTAACCTACACATCTTTGGACACTAAGGGACAATTTAGCACAGCCAATCCACCCTAACCTACACACCTTTGGACACTAAGGGACAATTTAGCATGGCCAATCCACCCTAACCTACACATCTTTGGACACTAAGGGACAATTTAGCATGGCCAATCCACCCTAACCTACACACCTTTGGACACTAAGGGACAATTTAGCATGGCCAATCCACCCTAACCTACACATCTTTGGACACTAAGGGACAATTTAGCACGGCCAATCCCCCCTAACCTACACATCTTTGGACACTAAGGGACAATTTAGCATGGCCAATCCACCCTAACCTACACATCTTTGGACACTAAGGGACAATTTAGCACGGCCAATCCCCCCTAACCTACACATCTTTGGACACTAAGGGACAATTTAGCATGGCCAATCCACCCTAACCTACACATCTTTGGACACTAAGGGACAATTTAGCACGGCCAATCCACCCTAACCTACACATCTTTGGACACTAAGGGACAATTTAGCACGGCCAATCCACCCTAACCTACACATCTTTGGACACTAAGGGACAATTTAGCACGGCCAATCCACCCTAACCTACACATCTTTGGACACTAAGGGACAATTTAGCACGGCCAATCCACCCTAACCTACACATCTTTGGACACTAAGGGACAATTTAGCACGGCCAATCCACCCTAACCTACACATCTTTGGACACTAAGGGACAATTTAGCACGGCCAATCCACCCTAACCTACACATCTTTGGACACTAAGGGACAATTTAGCACGGCCAATCCACCCTAACCTACACATCTTTGGACACTAAGGGACAATTTAGCACGGCCAATCCACCCTAACCTACACATCTTTGGACACTAAGGGACAATTTAGCACGGCCAATCCACCCTAACCTACACATCTTTGGACACTAAGGGACAATTTAGCACGGCCAATCCACCCTAACCTACACATCTTTGGACACTAAGGGACAATTTAGCATGGCCAATCCCCCCTAACCTACACATCTTTGGACACTAAGGGACAATTTAGCATGGCCAATCCACCCTAACCTACACATCTTTGGACACTAAGGGACAATTTAGCACGGCCAATCCACCCTAACCTACACATCTTTGGACACTAAGGGACAATTTAGCACGGCCAATCCACCCTAACCTACACATCTTTGGACACTAAGGGACAATTTAGCATGGCCAATCCACCCTAACCTACACATCTTTGGACACTAAGGGACAATTTAGCATGGCCAATCCACCCTAACCTACACATCTTTGGACACTAAGGGACAATTTAGCACGGCCAATCCACCCTAACCTGCACATCTTTGGACACTAAGGGACAATTTAGCACAGCCAATCCACCCTAACCTGCACATCTTTGGACACTAAGGGACAATTTAGCACGGCCAATCCACCCTAACCTGCACATCTTTGGACACTAAGGGACAATTTAGCACGGCCAATCCCCCCTAACCTACACATCTTTGGACACTAAGGGACAATTTAGCACGGCCAATCCACCCTAACCTGCACATCTTTGGACACTAAGGGACAATTTAGCATGGCCAATCCACCCTAACCTACACATCTTTGGACACTAAGGGACAATTTAGCACGGCCAATCCACCCTAACCTGCACATCTTTGGACACTAAGGGACAATTTAGCATGGCCAATCCACCCTAACCTGCACATCTTTGGACACTAAGGGACAATTTAGCACGGCCAATCCCCCCTAACCTACACATCTTTGGACACTAAGGGACAATTTAGCACGGCCAATCCACCCTAACCTACACATCTTTGGACACTAAGGGACAATTTAGCACGGCCAATCCACCCTAACCTACACATCTTTGGACACTAAGGGACAATTTAGCATGGCCAATCCACCCTAACCTACACATCTTTGGACACTAAGGGACAATTTAGCACGGCCAATCCACCCTAACCTACACATCTTTGGACACTAAGGGACAATTTAGCACGGCCAATCCACCCTAACCTGCACATCTTTGGACACTAAGGGACAATTTAGCACGGCCAATCCACCCTAACCTACACATCTTTGGACACTAAGAGACAATTTAGCACGGCCAATCCCCCCTAACCTACACATCTTTGGACACTAAGGGACAATTTAGCACGGCCAATCCACCCTAACCTACACATCTTTGGACACTAAGGGACAATTTAGCACGGCCAATCCCCCCTAACCTACACATCTTTGGACACTAAGGGACAATTTAGCACGGCCAATCCACCCTAACCTACACATCTTTGGACACTAAGGGACAATTTAGCACGGCCAATCCACCCTAACCTACACATCTTTGGACACTAAGGGACAATTTAGCATGGCCAATCCACCCTAACCTACACATCTTTGGACACTAAGGGACAATTTAGCACGGCCAATCCACCCTAACCTGCACATCTTTGGACACTAAGGGACAATTTAGCATGGCCAATCCACCCTAACCTACACATCTTTGGACACTAAGGGACAATTTAGCACGGCCAATCCCCCCTAACCTACACATCTTTGGACACTAAGGGACAATTTAGCATGGCCAATCCACCCTAACCTACACATCTTTGGACACTAAGGGACAATTTAGCACGGCCAATCCACCCTAACCTGCACATCTTTGGACACTAAGGGACAATTTAGCATGGCCAATCCACCCTAACCTGCACATCTTTGGACACTAAGGGACAATTTATCATGGCCAATCCACCCTAACCTACACATCTTTGGACACTAAGGGACAATTTAGCACGGCCAATCCACCCTAACCTACACATCTTTGGACACTAAGGGACAATTTATCATGGCCAATCCACCCTAACCTACACATCTTTGGACACTAAGGGACAATTTAGCACGGCCAATCCACCCTAACCTACACATCTTTGGACACTAAGGGACAATTTAGCACGGCCAATCCACCCTAACCTACACATCTTTGGACACTAAGGGACAATTTAGCATGGCCAATCCACCCTAACCTACACATCTTTGGACACTAAGGGACAATTTAGCATGGCCAATCCACCCTAACCTACACATCTTTGGACACTAAGGGACAATTTAGCATGGCCAATCCACCCTAACCTACACATCTTTGGACACTAAGGGACAATTTAGCACGGCCAATCCACCCTAACCTACACATCTTTGGACACTAAGGGACAATTTAGCACGGCCAATCCACCCTAACCTACACATCTTTGGACACTAAGGGACAATTTATCATGGCCAATCCACCCTAACCTACACATCTTTGGACACTAAGGGACAATTTAGCACGGCCAATCCACCCTAACCTACACATCTTTGGACACTAAGGGACAATTTAGCACGGCCAATCCACCCTAACCTACACATCTTTGGACACTAAGGGACAATTTAGCATGGCCAATCCCCCCTAACCTACACATCTTTGGACACTAAGGGGCAATTTAGCATGGCCAATCCACCCTAACCTACACATCTTTGGACACTAAGGGACAATTTAGCACGGCCAATCCACCCTAACCTACACATCTTTGGACACTAAGGGACAATTTAGCACGGCCAATCCACCCTAACCTACACATCTTTGGACACTAAGGGACAATTTATCATGGCCAATCCACCCTAACCTACACATCTTTGGACACTAAGGGACAATTTAGCACGGCCAATCCACCCTAACCTACACATCTTTGGACACTAAGGGGACAATTTAGCACGGCCAATCCACCCTAACCTACACATCTTTGGACACTAAGGGACAATTTATCATGGCCAATCCACCCTAACCTACACATCTTTGGACACTAAGGGACAATTTAGCATGGCCAATCCACCCTAACCTACACATCTTTGGACACTAAGGGACAATTTAGCACGGCCAATCCACCCTAACCTACACATCTTTTGACATTAAGGGACAATTTAGCATGGCCAATCCACCCTAACCTACACATCTTTGGGACACTAAGGGACAATTTAGCACGGCCAATCCACCCTAACCTGCACATCTTTGGACACTAAGGGACAATTTAGCATGGCCAATCCCCCCTAACCTACACATCTTTGGACACTAAGGGACAATTTAGCACGGCCAATCCACCCTAACCTACACATCTTTGGACACTAAGGGGCAATTTAGCATGGCCAATCCACCCTAACCTACACATCTTTGGACACTAAGGGACAATTTAGCACGGCCAATCCACCCTAACCTGCACATCTTTGGACACTAAGGGACAATTTAGCATGGCCAATCCCCCCTAACCTACACATCTTTGGACACTAAGGGACAATTTAGCATGGCCAATCCACCCTAACCTACACATCTTTGGACACTAAGGGACAATTTAGCACGGCCAATCCCCCCTAACCTACACATCTTTGGACACTAAGGGACAATTTAGCATGGCCAATCCACCCTAACCTACACATCTTTGGACACTAAGGGACAATTTAGCATGGCCAATCCACCCTAACCTACACATCTTTGGACACTAAGGGACAATTTAGCACGGCCAATCCACCCTAACCTACACATCTTTGGACACTAAGGGACAATTTAGCATGGCCAATCCACCCTAACCTACACATCTTTGGACACTAAGGGACAATTTAGCATGGCCAATCCACCCTAACCTACACATCTTTGGACATTAAGGGACAATTTAGCATGGCCAATCCACCCTAACCTACACATCTTTGGGACACTAAGGGACAATTTAGCACGGCCAATCCACCCTAACCTACACATCTTTGGACACTAAGGGACAATTTAGCATGGCCAATCCACCCTAACCTACACATCTTTGGACACTAAGGGATAATTTAGCATGGCCAATCCACCCTAACCTACACATCTTTGGACACTAAGGGACAATTTAGCACGGCCAATCCACCCTAACCTACACATCTTTGGACACTAAGGGACAATTTAGCACGGCCAATCCACCCTAACCTACACATCTTTGGACACTAAGGGACAATTTAGCACGGCCAATCCACCCTAACCTACACATCTTTGGACACTAAGGGACAATTTAGCACGGCCAATCCACCCTAACCTACACATCTTTGGACACTAAGGGACAATTTAGCATGGCCAATCCACCCTAACCTACACATCTTTGGACACTAAGGGACAATTTAGCATGGCCAATCCACCCTAACCTACACATCTTTGGACACTAAGGGACAATTTAGCATGGCCAATCCACCCTAACCTACACATCTTTGGACACTAAGGGACAATTTAGCATGGCCAATCCACCTAATCTTCTTTCAGACTTTGGGAGGAAACCAGAAATCCGGGAGGAAACCCACACAGACATGGGGAGACCGTGCAGACTCCACACACGGTGATCCGAGCTGGGAATCGAACCTGTGTCCCTGGCACTGTGAGGCAGCAGCACTAACCCACTGTGCCACCCCAGTCAGTTGAGGAAAGTGACAATGCCTAAATGTCCAAAGCTAAAAGAAGAAATCTGTTTCTCAAGAGCCACCAACTCTCTGAGGAGGTTTCAGTCTGATCCGTGTCCAAAAAGCTGTTCCATAATTCTAAAACAATGTTAAATTTATCCTATCTCACAGCGTACATAGCTCCTTTAAAAAACATCTCAGGTTCTGATTCTTTTGACACTTTCGTCCAGATCTGTCTGAGGGTTTTCGAAATATAAATCGAAAGACAAAGACAGTGACAATACTTCTGCCAACTTCAGTGGCAGAGGCAATGTGAGAACAGCCAAATGTTCTGCTCTGGATAGAATGAACAATAAACAGCCTGTGAGTGTAGCAATATAACATCCACAATATAATACAGAAGGTTATACATACAACAACCCACGATTGTGTTCGACTCCAGACCTTCGCACTGACTGCAGAGCCACACCTCACCAGTCTTTATATCCCCCACGCACACCCTATCAGAACTTCCTTCTGCGAACCTACACCGCAGCTTCCAGTAAATTTCCATTGATGATTAACTTGAGTGTTTTGCAGATGAATGTAATGGCAACAGGACTTCCTCCTGAATGCAAAGTTGGGTTCTCTGCATTTGAAAAAACTCCGTCAATGATTTTGATTTGATTTATTATTGTCACGTGTATGGGGATACAGTGAAAAGTTTTGTTTCTTGCTTGCTACACAGGCAAAGCATACCGTTCATAGAGAAGGAAAGGAGAGGGTGCAGAATGTAGTGTTACAATCACAGCGAGGGTGTAGAGAAAGATCAGCTTAATGCGAGGTAGGTCCATTCAAAAGTCTGACAGCAGCAGGGAAGAAGCTGTTCTTGAGTCGGTCGATACGTGACCCCAGACTTTTGTATCTTTTTCCCCGACGGAAGAAGGTGGAAGAGACAATGTCCGGGGTGTGTGGATTGGGGGATTCCTTGATTATACCGGCTGCTTTTCCCCGAGGCAGCGGAAAGTGTAGACAGAGTCAATGGATGGGAGGCTGGTTTGTGTGATGGGTTGGGTTACATTCACCACCCTTTGTAGGTTTATGCAGTCTTGGCAGAGCAGGGGTCATATTTCGTGATGTGGGAAACGAAGGGTGTTACAACTGAGATGGGAGGGGCTCACTGTCTTGTCGCTAGTGGCGCTGCTCCGTGGGTCACAACAAAGAACGGTACACACAGGAACAGGCCCTTCAGCCCTCCAAGCCTGTGCTGTATGTTGAAATGACTTCCCCGGTAAGGTACACAGCCAAAGCTGTGCCGTTACCATGAATCTCAGGCTGCTCAATGTCCATGTTTCTTCAATAACAAACAGAATTATTAGTTTATTCTGAAACCAGACTTGGAGACGATATAATATGACAGTATAGTAGTTACTTTTGAAATCCAGATGCACTGAGAAAATTAAATGGACAGATTCTCACAGACGGTTATATAGCAATGGTGTGAGCGAAAGTGCTTGAAATGGTGCTGTGTCAGACGGTTAGTCTCTCTGGAACGTTACCCAAACAATTTAATTCTTCCCTTCTCCTCAAAAGCAAAACCAGCTTTTCCTAAAATATAGTCCACTCAAGCATTGTGTTTTCAAAGACACAAAGATTTGTAAATTTAATTTGATTTATTATTATCACGTGTATCGCGATACAGTGAAAAGTATTGTTTCTTCTGCGCTATACAGACAAAGCATACTGTTCATAGAGTACAGAGGGGAGAAGGACAGGGTGCAGAATGTAGTGTTACAGTCACAGCGAGGGTGTGGAGAAAGATCAGCTTAATATAAGGTAGGTCCATTCTTAACTATAGTGTCGGCATGGGGAGACCAGGACAGGTTGTTGGTGATCTGGACACGGAAAACTTGAAGCTCTCTCGATCATTTCCACATTGTCCCCGTTGATGGAGACAGGGGCATGTTCTCCGTTACGCTTCCTGAAGTCGATGACAATCTCCTGGGTTTTGTTGATACTGAGGGAGAGATTATTGTCACTACACCAGTTCACCAGATTCTCGATCTCATTCCTGTACATTGCCACGTGTACTGGGATACAGTAAATGGTCAAATGGTTCCTTTCTTTTACACTGCTGTATTTGTTCATCTTGGAAGATGCTGCCTTTTCCAGAACAGCAGCAACCAGAGTTCTTGCCTTAACCCTTTCAGGGACAATGTCGCCTGAAAGTTAACGTTTATTTATTAACAGTCACAAGTAAGGAGAACATTAACACTGCAATTAAGTTACTGTGAAAATCCTCTAGTCGCCACACTCCGGCGCCTGTTCGGGTTACACTGAGGGAGAATTTAGCACGGCCCAATCCACCCTAACCGGCACGTCTTTCAGACTGTGGGAGGAAACCGGAGGAAACCCACGCAGACACGGGGAGAATGTGCAGACTCCACACAGACAGTGACCCAAACAAAGGGTCAGTGCTGACGGAGTCCCGCAGTGTGGGAGGGTCGGTGCTGAGGGAGTCCCGCAGTGTGGGAGGGTCGGTGCTCAGGGAGTCCCGCACTGTGGGAGGGTCGGTGCTGAGGGAGTCCCGCAGTGTGGGAGGGTCGGTGCTCAGGGAGTCCCGCACTGTGGGAGGGTCGGTGCTCAGGGAGTCCCGCAGTGTGGGAGGGTCGGTGCTCAGGGAGTCCCGCACTGTGGGAGGGTCGGTGCTCAGGGAGTCCCGCACTGTGGGAGGGTCGGTGCTCAGGGAGTCCCGCACTGTGGGAGGGTCGGTGCTCAGGGAGTCCCGCACTGTGGGAGGGTCGGTGCTGAGGGAGTCCCGCAGTGTGGGAGGGTCGGTGCTGAGGGAGTCCCGCAGTGTGGGAGGGTCAGTGCTGAGGGAGTCCCGCAGTGTGGGAGGGTTGGTGCTGAGGGAGTCCCGCAGTGTGGGAGGGTCGGTGCTGAGGGAGTCCCGCAGTGTGGGAGGGTCAGTGCTGAGGGAGTCCCGCAGTGTGGGAGGGTTGGTGCTGAGGGAGTCCCGCACTGTGGGAGGGTCGGTGCTGAGGGAGTCCCGCACTGTGGGAGGGTCGGTGCTGAGGGAGTCCCGCACTGTGGGAGGGTCGGTGCTGAGGGAGTCCCGCACTGTGGGAGGGTCGGTGCTGAGGGAGTCCCACACTGTGGGAGGGTCGGTGCTGAGGGAGTCCCGCACTGTGGGAGGGTCGGTGCTCAGGGAGTCCCGCACTGTGGGAGGGTCGGTGCTGAGGGAGCGCCGCACTGTGGGAGGGTCGGTGCTGAGGGAGCGCCGCACTGTGGGAGGGTCAGTGCTGAGGGAGTCCCGCACTGTGGGAGGGTCGGTGCTGAGGGAGTCCCGCACTGTGGGAGGGTCGGTGCTGAGGGAGCGCCGCACTGTGGGAGGGTCGGTGCTGAGGGAGCGCCGCACTGTGGGAGGGTCGGTGCTGAGGGAGCGCCGCACTGTGGGAGGGTCGGTGCTCAGGGAGTCCCGCACTGTGGGAGGGTCGGTGCTGAGGGAATGCCGCACTGTGGGAGGGTCGGTGCTCAGGGAGTCCCGCACTGTGGGAGGGTCAGTGCTGAGGGAGTCCCGCACTGTGGGAGGGTCAGTGCTGAGGGAGTGCCGCACTGTGGGAGGGTCGGTGCTGAGGGAGTCCTGCACTGTGGGAGGGTCAGTGCTGAGGGAGTGCCGCACTGTGGGAGGGTCGGTGCTGAGGGAGTCCCGCACTGTGGGAGGGTCAGTGCTGAGGGAATGCCGCACTGTGGGAGGGTCGGTGCTCAGGGAGTCTCGCACTGTGGGAGGGTCAGTGCTGAGGGAGTCCCGCACTGTGGGAGGGTCGGTGCTGAGGGAGCGCCGCACTGTGGGAGGGTCGGTGCTGAGGGAGTCCCGCACTGTGGGAGGGTCGGTGCTGAGGGAGTCCCGCACTGTGGGAGGGTCGGTGCTGAGGGAGTCCCGCACTGTGGGAGGGTCGGTGCTGAGGGAGTCCCGCACTGTGGGAGGGTCGGTGCTGAGGGAGTCCCGCGCTGTGGGAGGGTCGGTGCTGAGGGAGTCCCGCGCTGTGGGAGGGTCGGTGCTGAGGGAGTCCCGCACTGTGGGAGGGTCGGTGCTGAGGGAGTCCCGCACTGTGGGAGGGTCTGTGCTGAGGGAGTCCCGCACTGTGGGAGGGTCGGTGCTGAGGGAGTCCCGCACTGTGGGAGGGTCGGTGCTGAGGGAGTCCCGCACTGTGGGAGGGTCGGTGCTGAGGGAGTCCCGCGCTGTGGGAGGGTCGGTGCTGAGGGAGTCCCGCACTGTGGGAGGGTCGGTGCTGAGGGAGTCCCGCACTGTGGGAGGGTCGGTGCTGAGGGAGTCCCGCACTGTGGGAGGGTCAGTGCTGAGAGAGTCCCGCACTGTGGGAGGGTCAGTGCTGAGGGAGTCCCGCACTGTGGGAGGGTCGGTGCGGAGGGAGTCCCGCACTGTGGAGGGTCGGTGCTGAGGGAGTCCCGCACTGTGGGAGGGTCGGTGCTGAGGGAGTCCCGCACTGTGGGAGGGTCGGTGCTGAGGGAGTCCCGACTGTGGGAGGGTCGGTGCTGAGGGAGTCCCGCACTGTGGGAGGGTCGGTGCTGAGGGAGTCCCGCACTGTGGGAGGGTCAGTGCTGAGGGAGTCCCGCACTGTGGGAGGGTCAGTGCTGAGGGAGTCCCGCACTGTGGGAGGGTCAGTGCTGAGGGAGTCCCGCACTGTGGGAGGGTCGGTGGTGAGGGAGTCCTGCACTGTGGGAGGGTCGGTGTTGAGGGAGTCCCGCACTTTGGGAGGGTCAGTGCTGAGGGAGTCCCGCACTGTGGGATGGTCAGTGCTGAGGGATCGCCGCACTGTGGGAGGGTCAGTGCTGAGGGAGTCCCGCACTGTGGGAGGGTCGGTGCTGAGGGAGTCCCGCACTGTGGGAGGGTCGGTGCTGAGGGAGCCCCGCACTGTGGGAGGGTCAGTGCTGAGGGAATGCCGCACTGTGGGAGGGTCAGTGCTGAGGGAGCCCCGCACTGTGGGAGGGTCAGTGCTGAGGGAGTCCCACACTGAGGGAGGGTCAGTGCTGAGGGAGTCCCGCACTGTGGGAGGGTCGGTGCTGAGGGAGTCCCGCACTGTGGGAGGTTCTGCAGGTATCACCCAGTCTGACAGGAACTCAGTACGATCACCCTGAACAAATACAAGTCTGATCAACTCTCACACTCCAAATTCTCACAGTCCAAATTCTCACTGTGAGAGTGGATGTGCCAGACAGTCCCCAGTGATATTGGGAATGTTTTTTATCCACTGGGACATGGGTGTCACTGGCCAGGGCAACATTTATTACCCATTCTTAGCTGCCCTGTTCAGGGGGCAGTTGAGAGTCACCCACATTGCTGTGTCTCTGGAGTCACATGTAGTCCAGACCAGGGTAAGGACGGCAGATTTCCATCCCTAACCAGATGGGGTTTTCCAACAATCGAGAATGGTTTCATGGTCATCAGTAGATTCTGCACTCCAGAAATGTCAGTGTGATCAAGGTGTGGTTCAGTCCAAAGGGTTACAATAACTTATCTTTGTTCCAGTTCATCGTGTGGAATTCACTCCCTGACACGTGGTTTACGGGAAAACAGGAGCCCGTTCCATTGGTACTGAATGTAAAGAGTACATTCTGTATGTTTGATTGTGCTCAGTGATGGGGAAATATTATTATAGCCCTGCAGGCCTTCAGACATCAACTTCCACAAATATCCATGACTTTCCACCCAGAGGCTGTTTGTCTCCTTATCGACACTCTAATAAGATCCAGTGTCCAGAAACACACTGAAAAACATCCAGAGTCACAAACTCTTGTTTATCATGTCCCAACCTCACAGGGTGGATAAACTTCATACACAATGCTGTGGTGTCCCATTAACCTGAGTCTGCGAACAGGATTCCCTGACAGTGTTCAGCAATGTCTAAATGACCATCCCCACCCAGTCCAGAGCTCCCAGACACAATCCATGGGGATATTCCCAATCCTGCTGTACGATGGTTCTTTAACCCACGATCTATCCCTGTACAGGTCAGGTCCCTGCTGGAAACTCCATCCTAAACCCACCATATCAGACCAGTGAAAGGTACAGACAGCTTTTAACAACGTCTGCCAAAT
The DNA here is from genome assembly GCF_965287045.1 of Carcharhinus amblyrhynchos. Lineage (NCBI taxonomy): Eukaryota > Metazoa > Chordata > Chondrichthyes > Carcharhiniformes > Carcharhinidae > Carcharhinus > Carcharhinus amblyrhynchos. The sequence goes on along the minus strand of NW_027650206.1, from coordinate 63,620 downwards.
GTACTCATCAAATGGGAATGTGAGCAGTGAAACACAGCAGGAAAGAGAAAAGGTAAAACTGAAATGGGGCAGAGGCACCACAGGGGGACGAGAATCCTCTCAAAGGGGAAGCTTCCAGACATTCAACACTTAGAGAGTCTGAAATGAGAAAGAATAGGAATTTCAGAGGGTCAGTGCTGAGGGAGTCCCGCACTGTGGGAGGGTCAGTGCTGAGGGAGTCCCGCACTGTGGGAGGGTCAGTGCTGAGGGAGTCCCGCACTGTGGGATGGTCAGTGCTGAGGGAGTCCCGCACTGTGGGAGGGTCAGTGCTGAGGAAATGCCGCACTGTGGGAGGGTCAGTGCTGAGGAAATGCCGCACTGTGGGAGGGTCAGTGCTGAGGGAGCCCCGCACTGTGGGAGGGTCGGTGCTGAGGGAGTCCCACACTGAGGGAGGGTCGGTGCTGAGGGAGTCCCGCACTGTGGGAGGGTCGGTGGTGAGGGAGTCCCGCACTGTGGGAGGGTCAGTGCTGAGGGAGTCCCGCACTGTGGGATGGTCAGTGCTGAGGGATCGCCGCACTGTGGGAGGGTCAGTGCTGAGGGAATGCCGCACTGTGGGAGGGTCAGTGCTGAGGGAGTCCCGCACTGTGGGAGGGTCAGTGCTGAGGGAGTCCCGCACTGTGGGAGGGTCGGTGCTGAGGGAGTCCCACACTGAGGGAGGGTCAGTGCTGAGGGAGTCCCGCACTGTGGGAGGGTCGGTGCTGAGGGAGTCCCGCACTGTGGGAGGGTCGGTACTGAGGGAGTCCCGCACTGTGGGAGGGTCAGTGCTGAGGGAGCCCCGCACTTTGGGAGGGTCGGTGCTGAGGGAGTCCCGCACTGTGGGAGGGTCGGTGTTGAGGGAGTCCCGCACTGTGGGAGGGTCAGTGCTGAGGGACTCCCGCACTGTGAGAGGGTCGGTGGTGAGGGAGTCCTGCACTGTGGGAGGGTCGGTGTTGAGGGAGTCCCGCACTGTGGGAGGGTCAATGCTGAGGGAGTCCCGCACTGTGGGATGGTCAGTGCTGAGGGATCGCCGCACTGTGGGAGGGTCAGTGCTGAGGGAGTTCCGCACTGTGGGAGGGTCAGTGCTGAGGGAGTGCCGCACTGTGGGAGGGTCAGTGCTGAGGGAGCCCTGCACTGTGGGAGAGTCGGTGCTGAGGGAGTCCCACACTGAGGGAGGGTCGGTGCTGAGGGAGTCCCGCACTGTGGGAGGGTCGGTACTGAGGGAGTCCCGCACTGTGGGAGGGTCGGTGCTGAGGGAGCCCCGCACTTTGGGAGGGTCAGTGCTGAGGGAGCGCCGCACTGTGGGAGGGTCAGTGCTGATGGAGTCCCGCACTGTGGGAGGGTCGGTGCTGAGGGAGTCCCGCACTGTGGGAGGGTCAGTGCTGAGGGAGTCCCGCACTGTGGGAGGGTCGGTGCTGAGGGAGTCCCGCACTGTGGGAGGGTCGGTGCTGAGGGAGTCCCGCACTGTGGGAGGGTCAGTGCTTAGGGAGTCCCGCACTGTGGGAGGGTCAGTGCTGAGGGAGTCCCGCACTGTGGGAGGGTCGGTGCTGAGGGAGTCCCGGACTGTGGGAGGGTCGGTGCTGAGGGAGCCCCGCACTGTGGGAGGGTCGGTGCTGAGGGAGTCCCGCACTGTGGGAGGGTTGGTGCTGAGGCAGTCCCGCACTGTGGGAGGGTCGGTGCTGAGGGAGTCCCGCACTGTGGGAGGGTCGGTGCTGAGGGAGTCGCGCACTGTGGGAGGGTCGGTGCTGAGGGAGTCCCGCACTGTGGGAGGGTCGGTGCTGAGGGAGTCCCGCACTGTGGGAGGGTCGGTGCTGAGGGAGTCCCGCACTGTGGGAGGGTCGGTGCTGAGGGAGTCCCGCACTGTGGGAGGGTTGGTGCTGAGGAAGCGCCGCACTGTGGGAGGGTCAGTGCTGAGGGAGTCCCGCACTGTGGGAGGGTCGGTGCTGAGGGACCGCCGCACTGTGGGAGGGTCATTGCTGAGGGAGTCCCGCACTGTGGGAGGGTCAGTGCTGAGGGAGTCCCGCACTGTGGGAGGGTCGGTGCTGAGGGAGTCCCGCACTGTGGGAGGGTCGGTGCTGAGGGAGTCCCGCACTGTGGGAGGGTCGGTGCTGAGGGAGTCCCGCACTGTGGGAGGGTCAGTGCTGAGGGAGTCCCGCACTGTGGGAGGGTCAGTGCTGAGGGAGTCCCGCACTGTGGGAGGGTCAGTGCTGAGGGAGTCCCGCACTGTGGGAGGGTCGGTGCTGAGGGAGTCCCGCACTGTGGGAGGGTCGGTGCTGAGGGAGTCCCGCACTGTGGGAGGGTCGGTGCTGAGGGAGTCCCGCACTGTGGGAGGGTCGGTGCTGATGGAGTCCCGCACTGTGGGAGGGTCGGTGCTGAGGGAGTCCCGCACTGAGGGAGGGTCGGTGCTGAGGGAGTCCCGCACTGTGGGAGGGTCGTTGCTGAGGGAGTCCCGCACTGTGGGAGGGTCAGTGCTGAGGGAGTCCCGCACTGTGGGAGTGTCAGTGCTGATGGAGCGCCACACTGTGGGAGGGTCAGTGCTGAGGGAGTCCCGCACTGTGGGAGGGTCAGTGCTGACGGAGCGCCGCAATGTGGGAGGGTCAGTGCTGAGGGAGTCCCGCACTGTGGGAGGGTCAGTGCTGAGCGACTCCCGCACTGTGGGAGGGTGTGTCCTGAGCGAGTCCCGCACTGTGGGAGGGTGTGTCCTGAGGGAGTCCCGCACTGTGGGAGGGTCGGTGCTGAGGGAGTCCCGCACTGTGGGAGGGTCGGTGCTGAGGGAGTCCCGCACTGTGGGAGGGTCGGTGCTGAGGGAGCCCCGCACTGTGGGAGGGTCAGTGCTGAGGGAGTCCCGCACTGTGGGAGGGTCAGTGCTGAGGGAGTCCCGCACTGTGGGAGGGTCAGTGCTGAGGGAGCGCCGCACTGTGGGAGGGTCAGTGCTGAGCGAGTCCCGCACTGTGGGAGGGTGTGTCCTGAGGGAGTCCCGCACTGTGGGAGGGTCTGTCCTGAGGGTGTGACCCAGTGTCAGAGTGACGGGACTGATTTATTGTTGTGTTTTCTCTCAGGGTCGTCTGGAATCACTGTCCACACCAGGAGCACAGTAAAAAGTCTGACAACACCAGGTTTTAGTCCAACCTATTTATTTGATAATATTCTCACTAGCTTTCGAGGGGACAGCCTCTTCGTCAGGTGAATGGAGAACTCTCCATTCACCTGACGAAGAGGCTGTCCCCTCGAAAGCTAGTGAGAATATTATCAAATAAATAGGTTGGACTAAAACCTGGTGTTGTCAGACTTTTTACTGTGTTTACGCCAGTCCAACGCCGGCATACCCACATCATACCAGGAGCCTCAGCAAGCTCAGGGTGTTATTTCCAGAGTTTGAGATTGTGTGACTGGGTTCGGGTCAATGTCACAGTGAGACGGACAGACCCTGTCGGGATTGTGTGATCTCCATTCCCGTCATTCCCAGGTATCAGCACTCCATACGATCTCACTCAGTGAGTGGGAAACAGTGGGATTTTCCTGAGCTCTCAGCAATGAAGCAGGAAGATGTATCTGGAAAATCCCAGATCTAATCCCCTCTCCCACCCTGTCCAGCCTCTCACCAGGAGAGAGAATGTTCCAGGAAGCCCTGAGTGAAGGTGTTGATGTCACTTTGATCAAGGCTCAGTCCAGTGACAGATTTTACTCATGATTGCAGGGATGCCAGTCCCTGAGTCAGGTTTATCAGAAATCAGGCACCCCTCCCACTGTTTGTTCACTTTGAAGATGACATTCTGCACTGTTTGTGAACCTTCACACAGCCCAGGAAATTCTCACCTTCTCCCATCAGCACAGATTATTATCCATGTCTTTACCCACCCACCCTGGGAGGGATTTTATCTCCTTATTGCTCCCTGTCGAGGGTCCTGAACCCAGTTTATAGAACCCTCCTCATAATCAACACCGTCCAGACCAGGAGACATCCTGGGGAAGCCTGTCCGAACTCAGGTTCTCACCGGCGAGGGACAGACATTCTCCCCTTGAACGGGGAACAGTCAACTTAGCCTCGTCGGCGGAACCAGAGGCCGTTCAGTGGTCCCCGGGGAGGCCGAGGGCAAGGGGAGCGAGCACTTTTGCATTGGCACACTGGCACTTGGGTAAAGTCCAACGGGGGGAGGGGTTAGTATGGGGAGGGACAAATGGGTGGAGGGGGTTCCTGCTGCCACTCTGCAGGGATTGTGGGGGGGGAGGGAAGTAGAGGGGTTCCTGCTGCCACTCTGCAGGGATCGGTGGGGGGAGGGAGGGAGAGGGGGTTCCTGCTGCCACTCTGCAGGGATTGTGGGGGGAGGGAGAGGGGGTTCCCGCTGCCACTCTGCAGGGATTGTGTGGGGGGAGGGAGAGGGGGTTCCCGCTGCCACTTTGCAGGGATCGGTGGGGGGGGGAGGGAGAGGGGGTTCCCACTGCCACTCTGCAGGGATCGATAGGGGGAAGGCAGCGGGTCCACAATCAGTTGTGGGGGAGGTCCACAATAAATCTAGGTGGCTGGTGGGGGGAGGGGGGATGGGTGGGTCAGCAGGAGCTGCATCTCAGGCTGTGGACCCCCACGATTGTGGGAATGGGAGAGCTGTTTTGTGTTGCCTGCAGCAGCAGGGGCCAGACAGCTCTCTGTTTGTCTCTCAGAGCCCTGCTACTGCTGTTGTGCATGTGCAGCATTAGGGAACTGCACATGCACAATGCACATGCGCAATAGCTCCCTGTGCAGGGTTTCGGGTGCATTAAGCTCCACCCAAAGGCTTCTGCAGCGAGCAACAGACATGCTCAGTATTGTGCAGGCAGAGTGTGCATTGGGGAGGTGGGGGGTTGGGGGGGAGCGTGCGGGGTACCTGAGAACACGTTGAAAAGACAGAGTTGAAACTCCCAGTGTCAGCCCAGCACTTTGAACAAAAATGGTAAAATCCCCCCCACGGTGTACACAGTGCACTGGGAAATGTGACCCCTCCAATCGCTGCCTTGGACGTTGCTCCCACTTTCCTGCTGCACCCCCCACCCTTCCCCCCCCTACAACAGCCATCTCAGCTGCTGCCGATCGCCCCCTCCCCCGATGGTCACCCTGCCTGCTCCTGATCCAGCCGATCCCCACCACCCTGATCACAGGCCAAGGCCACTCCCAATCTGGCACAATGTCACACCCCCAATTCCCAAGGGACACTGCCTTGTCCTGTCCCCAAGGCTTCAATAGCCTCCAATCCCACCAGTGAGGTGGTCACTTCTGGTCCCCCTTAGTGAGGACCCCCACCAGCGAGGTCACTAAGGTAAGTGAGCTTGGGCGATAGAATCCGGGACTCACTAACAAATTCACTCCAAAAGATTGAAATCAGCTTCACGCCCAAATTTTGCCGGCAATTCAGTTCTGGGAACATCGTGAGAGGCGAGAAAGCGGATTCATTCCTGATTTTTCCACCAAGCCCGTAAGATCTCCCCCAGACAGAGAGAAAGGTAAACTGAGGCAGTGACAAAGACAGAGATTGACAGAGAAACAGAGAATGGGAAGTGATGCTTTCTGATGTTACACACAGGTACAAACCTCGAATTACACACAATAACAAATGAAGAGAACCCCCAGTGGAACACAAACCTCCACCATACTGTTAACACTGGGTAATGTTACAACATATCTGCCCTTCCAGCAAACCTTTCATCCTCTGAAAGGAAAAATGGATTCAGCCTGGAACATTATTTAGAAAATACTTCTCAAATGTGATTTTCCAGTCACGTTGCCTGCTTCTGCCCATCTTCAGTGTTTTCAAGCTTATTTATTAGTGTCACAAGTAGGCTTACATTAACACCGCAATGAAGTTACTGTGAAAATCCCCTAGTCACCAAACTCCTGTTCAGGTTACACTGAGGAAGAATTTAGCACGGCCAATCCCCCTAACCTACACATCTTTGGACACTAAGGGACAATTTAGCATGGCCAATCCCCCTAACCTACACATCTTTGGACACTAAGGGACAATTTAGCACGGCCAATCCACCCTAACCTACACATCTTTGGACACTAAGGGACAATTTAGCATGGCCAATCCCCCTAACCTACACATCTTTGGACACTAAGGGACAATTTCGCATGGCCAATCCACCCTAACCTACACATCTTTGGACACTAAGGGACAATTTAGCATGGCCAATCCACCCTAACCTACACATCTTTGGACACTAAGGGACAATTTAGCATGGCCAATCCACCCTAACCTACACATCTTTGGACACTAAGGGACAATTTAGCACGGCCAATCCACCCTAACCTACACATCTTTTGACATTAAGGGACAATTTAGCATGGCCAATCCACCCTAACCTACACATCTTTGGGACACTAAGGGACAATTTAGCACGGCCAATCCACCCTAACCTACACATCTTTGGACACTAAGGGACAATTTAGCACGGCCAATCCACCCTAACCTACACATCTTTGGACACTAAGGGACAATTTAGCACGGCCAATCCACCCTAACCTGCACATCTTTGGACACTAAGGGACAATTTAGCATGGCCAATCCCCCCTAACCTACACATCTTTGGACACTAAGGGACAATTTAGCACGGCCAATCCACCCTAACCTGCACATCTTTGGACACTAAGGGACAATTTAGCATGGCCAATCCCCCCTAACCTACACATCTTTGGACACTAAGGGACAATTTAGCATGGCCAATCCACCCTAACCTACACATCTTTGGACACTAAGGGACAATTTAGCACGGCCAATCCACCCTAACCTACACATCTTTGGACACTAAGGGACAATTTATCATGGCCAATCCACCCTAACCTACACATCTTTGGACACTAAGGGACAATTTAGCACGGCCAATCCACCCTAACCTACACATCTTTGGACACTAAGGGACAATTTAGCACGGCCAATCCACCCTAACCTACACATCTTTGGACACTAAGGGACAATTTAGCATGGCCAATCCACCCTAACCTACACATCTTTGGACACTAAGGGACAATTTAGCATGGCCAATCCACCCTAACCTACACATCTTTGGACACTAAGGGACAATTTAGCATGGCCAATCCACCCTAACCTGCACATCTTTGGACACTAAGGGACAATTTAGCATGGCCAATCCACCCTAACCTACACATCTTTGGACACTAAGGGACAATTTAGCACGGCCAATCCACCCTAACCTACACATCTTTGGACACTAAGGGACAATTTAGCATGGCCAATCCACCCTAACCTACACATCTTTGGACACTAAGGGACAATTTAGCATGGCCAATCCACCCTAACCTACACATCTTTGGACACTAAGGGACAATTTAGCATGGCCAATCCACCCTAACCTACACATCTTTGGACACTAAGGGACAATTTAGCATGGCCAATCCACCCTAACCTACACATCTTTGGACACTAAGGGACAATTTAGCATGGCCAATCCACCCTAACCTACACATCTTTGGACACTAAGGGACAATTTAGCACGGCCAATCCACCCTAACCTGCACATCTTTGGACACTAAGGGACAATTTAGCATGGCCAATCCACCCTAACCTACACATCTTTGGACACTAAGGGACAATTTAGCATGGCCAATCCACCCTAACCTACACATCTTTGGACACTAAGGGACAATTTAGCATGGCCAATCCACCCTAACCTACACATCTTTGGACACTAAGGGACAATTTAGCACGGCCAATCCACCCTAACCTGCACATCTTTGGACACTAAGGGACAATTTAGCACGGCCAATCCACCCTAACCTACACATCTTTGGACACTAAGGGACAATTTAGCATGGCCAATCCACCCTAACCTACACATCTTTGGACACTAAGGGACAATTTAGCACGGCCAATCCACCCTAACCTGCACATCTTTGGACACTAAGGGACAATTTAGCATGGCCAATCCACCCTAACCTACACATCTTTGGACACTAAGGGACAATTTAGCATGGCCAATCCACCCTAACCTACACATCTTTGGACACTAAGGGACAATTTAGCATGGCCAATCCACCCTAACCTACACATCTTTGGACACTAAGGGACAATTTAGCACGGCCAATCCACCCTAACCTGCACATCTTTGGACACTAAGGGACAATTTAGCACGGCCAATCCACCCTAACCTACACATCTTTGGGACACTAAGGGACAATTTAGCATGGCCAATCCACCTAATCTTCTTTCAGACTTTGGGAGGAAACCAGAAATCCGGGAGGAAACCCACACAGACATGGGGAGACCGTGCAGACTCCACACACGGTGATCCGAGCTGGGAATCGAACCTGTGTCCCTGGCACTGTGAGGCAGCAGCACTAACCCACTGTGCCACCCCAGTCAGTTGAGGAAAGTGACAATGCCTAAATGTCCAAAGCTAAAAGAAGAAATCTGTTTCTCAAGAGCCACCAACTCTCTGAGGAGGTTTCAGTCTGATCCATGTCCAAAAAGCTGTTCCATAATTCTAAAACAATGTTAAATTTATCCTATCTCACAGCGTACATAGCTCCTTTAAAAAACATCTCAGGTTCTGATTCTTTTGACACTTTCGTCCAGATCTGTCTGAGGGTTTTCGAAATATAAATCGAAAGACAAAGACAGTGACAATACTTCTGCCAACTTCAGTGGCAGAGGCAATGTGAGAACAGCCAAATGTTCTGCTCTGGATAGAATGAACAATAAACAGCCTGTGAGTGTAGCAATATAACATCCACAATATAATACAGAAGGTTATACATACAACAACCCACGATTGTGTTCGACTCCAGACCTTCGCACTGACTGCAGAGCCACACCTCACCAGTCTTTATATCCCCCACGCACACCCTATCAGAACTTCCTTCTGCGAACCTACACCGCAGCTTCCAGTAAATTTCCATTGATGATTAACTTGAGTGTTTTGCAGATGAATGTAATGGCAACAGGACTTCCTCCTGAATGCAAAGTTGGGTTCTCTGCATTTGAAAAAACTCCGTCAATGATTTTGATTTGATTTATTATTGTCACGTGTATGGGGATACAGTGAAAAGTTTTGTTTCTTGCTTGCTACACAGGCAAAGCATACCGTTCATAGAGAAGGAAAGGAGAGGGTGCAGAATGTAGTGTTACAATCACAGCGAGGGTGTAGAGAAAGATCAGCTTAATGCGAGGTAGGTCCATTCAAAAGTCTGACAGCAGCAGGGAAGAAGCTGTTCTTGAGTCGGTCGATACGTGACCCCAGACTTTTGTATCTTTTTCCCCGACGGAAGAAGGTGGAAGAGACAATGTCCGGGGTGTGTGGATTGGGGGATTCCTTGATTATACCGGCTGCTTTTCCCCGAGGCAGCGGAAAGTGTAGACAGAGTCAATGGATGGGAGGCTGGTTTGTGTGATGGGTTGGGTTACATTCACCACCCTTTGTAGGTTTATGCAGTCTTGGCAGAGCAGGGGTCATATTTCGTGATGTGGGAAACGAAGGGTGTTACAACTGAGATGGGAGGGGCTCACTGTCTTGTCGCTAGTGGCGCTGCTCCGTGGGTCACAACAAAGAACGGTACACACAGGAACAGGCCCTTCAGCCCTCCAAGCCTGTGCTGTATGTTGAAATGACTTCCCCGGTAAGGTACACAGCCAAAGCTGTGCCGTTACCATGAATCTCAGGCTGCTCAATGTCCATGTTTCTTCAATAACAAACAGAATTATTAGTTTATTCTGAAACCAGACTTGGAGACGATATAATATGACAGTATAGTAGTTACTTTTGAAATCCAGATGCACTGAGAAAATTAAATGGACAGATTCTCACAGACGGTTATATAGCAATGGTGTGAGCGAAAGTGCTTGAAATGGTGCTGTGTCAGACGGTTAGTCTCTCTGGAACGTTACCCAAACAATTTAATTCTTCCCTTCTCCTCAAAAGCAAAACCAGCTTTTCCTAAAATATAGTCCACTCAAGCATTGTGTTTTCAAAGACACAAAGATTTGTAAATTTAATTTGATTTATTATTATCACGTGTATCGCGATACAGTGAAAAGTATTGTTTCTTCTGCGCTATACAGACAAAGCATACTGTTCATAGAGTACAGAGGGGAGAAGGACAGGGTGCAGAATGTAGTGTTACAGTCACAGCGAGGGTGTGGAGAAAGATCAGCTTAATATAAGGTAGGTCCATTCTTAACTATAGTGTCGGCATGGGGAGACCAGGACAGGTTGTTGGTGATCTGGACACGGAAAACTTGAAGCTCTCTCGATCATTTCCACATTGTCCCCGTTGATGGAGACAGGGGCATGTTCTCCGTTACGCTTCCTGAAGTCGATGACAATCTCCTGGGTTTTGTTGATACTGAGGGAGAGATTATTGTCACTACACCAGTTCACCAGATTCTCGATCTCATTCCTGTACATTGCCACGTGTACTGGGATACAGTAAATGGTCAAATGGTTCCTTTCTTTTACACTGCTGTATTTGTTCATCTTGGAAGATGCTGCCTTTTCCAGAACAGCAGCAACCAGAGTTCTTGCCTTAACCCTTTCAGGGACAATGTCGCCTGAAAGTTAACGTTTATTTATTAACAGTCACAAGTAAGGAGAACATTAACACTGCAATTAAGTTACTGTGAAAATCCTCTAGTCGCCACACTCCGGCGCCTGTTCGGGTTACACTGAGGGAGAATTTAGCACGGCCCAATCCACCCTAACCGGCACGTCTTTCAGACTGTGGGAGGAAACCGGAGGAAACCCACGCAGACACGGGGAGAATGTGCAGACTCCACACAGACAGTGACCCAAACAAAGGGTCAGTGCTGACGGAGTCCCGCAGTGTGGGAGGGTCGGTGCTGAGGGAGTCCCGCAGTGTGGGAGGGTCGGTGCTCAGGGAGTCCCGCACTGTGGGAGGGTCGGTGCTGAGGGAGTCCCGCAGTGTGGGAGGGTCGGTGCTCAGGGAGTCCCGCACTGTGGGAGGGTCGGTGCTCAGGGAGTCCCGCAGTGTGGGAGGGTCGGTGCTCAGGGAGTCCCGCACTGTGGGAGGGTCGGTGCTCAGGGAGTCCCGCACTGTGGGAGGGTCGGTGCTCAGGGAGTCCCGCACTGTGGGAGGGTCGGTGCTCAGGGAGTCCCGCACTGTGGGAGGGTCGGTGCTGAGGGAGTCCCGCAGTGTGGGAGGGTCGGTGCTGAGGGAGTCCCGCAGTGTGGGAGGGTCAGTGCTGAGGGAGTCCCGCAGTGTGGGAGGGTTGGTGCTGAGGGAGTCCCGCAGTGTGGGAGGGTCGGTGCTGAGGGAGTCCCGCAGTGTGGGAGGGTCAGTGCTGAGGGAGTCCCGCAGTGTGGGAGGGTTGGTGCTGAGGGAGTCCCGCACTGTGGGAGGGTCGGTGCTGAGGGAGTCCCGCACTGTGGGAGGGTCGGTGCTGAGGGAGTCCCGCACTGTGGGAGGGTCGGTGCTGAGGGAGTCCCGCACTGTGGGAGGGTCGGTGCTGAGGGAGTCCCACACTGTGGGAGGGTCGGTGCTGAGGGAGTCCCGCACTGTGGGAGGGTCGGTGCTCAGGGAGTCCCGCACTGTGGGAGGGTCGGTGCTGAGGGAGCGCCGCACTGTGGGAGGGTCGGTGCTGAGGGAGCGCCGCACTGTGGGAGGGTCAGTGCTGAGGGAGTCCCGCACTGTGGGAGGGTCGGTGCTGAGGGAGTCCCGCACTGTGGGAGGGTCGGTGCTGAGGGAGCGCCGCACTGTGGGAGGGTCGGTGCTGAGGGAGCGCCGCACTGTGGGAGGGTCGGTGCTGAGGGAGCGCCGCACTGTGGGAGGGTCGGTGCTCAGGGAGTCCCGCACTGTGGGAGGGTCGGTGCTGAGGGAATGCCGCACTGTGGGAGGGTCGGTGCTCAGGGAGTCCCGCACTGTGGGAGGGTCAGTGCTGAGGGAGTCCCGCACTGTGGGAGGGTCAGTGCTGAGGGAGTGCCGCACTGTGGGAGGGTCGGTGCTGAGGGAGTCCTGCACTGTGGGAGGGTCAGTGCTGAGGGAGTGCCGCACTGTGGGAGGGTCGGTGCTGAGGGAGTCCCGCACTGTGGGAGGGTCAGTGCTGAGGGAATGCCGCACTGTGGGAGGGTCGGTGCTCAGGGAGTCTCGCACTGTGGGAGGGTCAGTGCTGAGGGAGTCCCGCACTGTGGGAGGGTCGGTGCTGAGGGAGCGCCGCACTGTGGGAGGGTCGGTGCTGAGGGAGTCCCGCACTGTGGGAGGGTCGGTGCTGAGGGAGTCCCGCACTGTGGGAGGGTCGGTGCTGAGGGAGTCCCGCACTGTGGGAGGGTCGGTGCTGAGGGAGTCCCGCACTGTGGGAGGGTCGGTGCTGAGGGAGTCCCGCGCTGTGGGAGGGTCGGTGCTGAGGGAGTCCCGCGCTGTGGGAGGGTCGGTGCTGAGGGAGTCCCGCACTGTGGGAGGGTCGGTGCTGAGGGAGTCCCGCACTGTGGGAGGGTCTGTGCTGAGGGAGTCCCGCACTGTGGGAGGGTCGGTGCTGAGGGAGTCCCGCACTGTGGGAGGGTCGGTGCTGAGGGAGTCCCGCACTGTGGGAGGGTCGGTGCTGAGGGAGTCCCGCGCTGTGGGAGGGTCGGTGCTGAGGGAGTCCCGCACTGTGGGAGGGTCGGTGCTGAGGGAGTCCCGCACTGTGGGAGGGTCGGTGCTGAGGGAGTCCCGCACTGTGGGAGGGTCAGTGCTGAGAGAGTCCCGCACTGTGGGAGGGTCAGTGCTGAGGGAGTCCCGCACTGTGGGAGGGTCGGTGCGGAGGGAGTCCCGCACTGTGGAGGGTCGGTGCTGAGGGAGTCCCGCACTGTGGGAGGGTCGGTGCTGAGGGAGTCCCGCACTGTGGGAGGGTCGGTGCTGAGGGAGTCCCGACTGTGGGAGGGTCGGTGCTGAGGGAGTCCCGCACTGTGGGAGGGTCGGTGCTGAGGGAGTCCCGCACTGTGGGAGGGTCAGTGCTGAGGGAGTCCCGCACTGTGGGAGGGTCAGTGCTGAGGGAGTCCCGCACTGTGGGAGGGTCAGTGCTGAGGGAGTCCCGCACTGTGGGAGGGTCAGTGCTGAGGGAGTCCTGCACTGTGGGAGGGTCTGCAGGTATCACCCAGTCTGACAGGAACTCAGTACGATCACCCTGAACAAATACAAGTGTGATCAACTCTCACACTCCAAATTCTCACAGTCCAAATTCTCACTGTGAGAGTGGATGTGCCAGACAGTCCCCAGTGATATTGGGAATGTTTTTTATCCACTGGGACATGGGTGTCACTGGCCAGGATAACATTTATTACCCATTCTTAGCTGCCCTGTTCAGGGGGCAGTTGAGAGTCACCCACATTGCTGTGTCTCTGGAGTCACATGTAGTCCAGACCAGGGTAAGGACGGCAGATTTCCATCCCTAACCAGATGGGGTTTCCGACAATCCAGAATGGTTTCATGGTCATCAGTAGATTCTGTGTTCCAGAAATGTCAGTGTGATCAAGGTGTGGTTCAGTCCAAAGGGTTACAATAACTTATCTTTGTTCCAGTTTATCGTGTGGAATTCACTCCCTGACACGTGGTTTACGGGAAAACAGGAGCCCGTTCCATTGGTACTTCATGTAAAGAGTACATTCTGTATGTTTGATTGTGCTCAGTGATGAGGAAATATTATTATAGCCCTGCAGGTCTTCACACATCAACTTCCACAAATATCCATGTCTTTCCACCCAGAGGCTGTTTGTCTCCTTATCGACACTCTAATAAGATCCAGTGTCCAGAAACACACTGAAAAACATCCAGAGTCACAAACTCTTGTTTATCACGTCCCAACCTCACAGGGTGGATCAACTTTATACACAATGCTGTGGGGTCCCATTAACCTGAGCCTGCAAACAGGATTCCCTGACAGTGTTCAGCAATGTCTAAATGACCATCCCCACCCAGTCCAGAGCTCCCAGACACAATCCATGGGGATATTCCCAATCCTGCTGTACGATGGTTCTTTAACCCACGATCTATCCCTGTACAGGTCAGGTCCCTGCTGGAAACTCCATCCTAAACCCACCATATCAGACCAGTGAAAGGTACAGACAGCTTTTAACAACGTCTGCCAAATGTACTCATCAAATAGGAATGTGAGCAGTGAAACACAGCAGGAAAGAGAAAAGGGTTAACTGAAATGGGGCAGAGACACCACAGGGGGACGAGAATCCTCTCAAAGGGGAAGCTTCGAGACATTCAACACTTAGAGAGTCTGAAATGAGAAATAATAGGATTTCAGAGGGTCGGTGCTGAGGGAGTCCCGCACTGTGGGAGGGTCAGTGCTGAGGGAGTCCCGCACTGTGGGAGGGTCGGTGCTGAGGGAGCGCCGCACTGTGGGAGGGTCGGTGGTGAGGGAGTCCTGCACTGTGGGAGGGTCGGTGTTGAGGGAGTCCCGCACTGTGGGAGGGTCAGTGCTGAGGGAGTCCCGCACTGTGGGAGGGTCAGTGCTGAGGGAGTCCCGCACTGTGGGAGGGTCGGTGGTGAGGGAGTCCTGCACTGTGGGAGGGTCGGTGTTGAGGGAGTCCCGCACTTTGGGAGGGTCAGTGCTGAGGGAGTCCCGCACTGTGGGATGGTCAGTGCTGAGGGATCGCCGCACTGTGGGAGGGTCAGTGCTGAGGGAGTCCCGCACTGTGGGAGGGTCGGTGCTGAGGGAGTCCCGCACTGTGGGAGGGTCGGTGCTGAGGGAGCCCCGCACTGTGGGAGGGTCAGTGCTGAGGGAATGCCGCACTGTGGGAGGGTCAGTGCTGAGGGAGCCCCGCACTGTGGGAGGGTCAGTGCTGAGGGAGTCCCACACTGAGGGAGGGTCAGTGCTGAGGGAGTCCCGCACTGTGGGAGGGTCGGTGCTGAGGGAGTCCCGCACTGTGGGAGGTTCTGCAGGTATCACCCAGTCTGACAGGAACTCAGTACGATCACCCTGAACAAATACAAGTCTGATCAACTCTCACACTCCAAATTCTCACAGTCCAAATTCTCACTGTGAGAGTGGATGTGCCAGACAGTCCCCAGTGATATTGGGAATGTTTTTTATCCACTGGGACATGGGTGTCACTGGCCAGGATAACATTTATTACCCATTCTTAGCTGCCCTGTTCAGGGGGCAGTTGAGAGTCACCCACATTGCTGTGTCTCTGGAGTCACATGTAGTCCAGACCAGGGTAAGGACGGCAGATTTCCATCCCTAACCAGATGGGGTTTTCCAACAATCGAGAATGGTTTCATGGTCATCAGTAGAATCTGCATTCCAGAAATGTCAGTGTGATCAAGGTGTGGTTCAGTCCAAAGGGTTACAATAACTTATCTTTGTTCCAGTTCATCGTGTGGAATTCACTCCCTGACACGTGGTTTACGGGAAAACAGGAGCCCGTTCCATTGGTACTGAATGTAAAGAGTACATTCTGTATGTTTGATTGTGCTCAGTGATGGGGAAATATTATTATAGCCCTGCAGGCCTTCAGACATCAACTTCCACAAATATCCATGACTTTCCACCCAGAGGCTGTTTGTCTCCTTATCGACACTCTAATAAGATCCAGTGTCCAGAAACACACTGAAAAACATCCAGAGTCACAAACTCTTGTTTATCATGTCCCAACCTCACAGGGTGGATAAACTTCATACACAATGCTGTGGTGTCCCATTAACCTGAGTCTGCGAACAGGATTCCCTGACAGTGTTCAGCAATGTCTAAATGACCATCCCCACCCAGTCCAGAGCTCCCAGACACAATCCATGGGGATATTCCCAATCCTGCTGTACGATGGTTCTTTAACCCACGATCTATCCCTGTACAGGTCAGGTCCCTGCTGGAAACTCCATCCTAAACCCACCATATCAGACCAGTGAAAGGTACAGACAGCTTTTAACAACGTCTGCCAAATGTACTCATCAAATAGGAATGTGAGCAGTGAAACACAGCAGGAAAGAGAAAAGGTAAAACTGAAATGGGGCAGAGGCACCACAGGGGGACGAGAATCCTCTCAAAGGGGAAGCTTCCAGACATTCAACACTTAGAGAGTCTGAAATGAGAAAGAATAGGAATTTCAGAGGGTCAGTGCTGAGGGAGTCCCGCACTGTGGGAGGGTCAGTGCTGAGGGAGTCCCGCACTGTGGGAGGGTCAGTGCTGAGGGAGTCCCGCACTGTGGGATGGTCAGTGCTGAGGGAGTCCCGCACTGTGGGAGGGTCAGTGCTGAGGAAATGCCGCACTGTGGGAGGGTCAGTGCTGAGGAAATGCCGCACTGTGGGAGGGTCAGTGCTGAGGGAGCCCCGCACTGTGGGAGGGTCGGTGCTGAGGGAGTCCCACACTGAGGGAGGGTCGGTGCTGAGGGAGTCCCGCACTGTGGGAGGGTCGGTGGTGAGGGAGTCCCGCACTGTGGGAGGGTCAGTGCTGAGGGAGTCCCGCACTGTGGGATGGTCAGTGCTGAGGGATCGCCGCACTGTGGGAGGGTCAGTGCTGAGGGAATGCCGCACTGTGGGAGGGTCAGTGCTGAGGGAGTCCCGCACTGTGGGAGGGTCAGTGCTGAGGGAGTCCCGCACTGTGGGAGGGTCGGTGCTGAGGGAGTCCCACACTGAGGGAGGGTCAGTGCTGAGGGAGTCCCGCACTGTGGGAGGGTCGGTGCTGAGGGAGTCCCGCACTGTGGGAGGGTCGGTACTGAGGGAGTCCCGCACTGTGGGAGGGTCAGTGCTGAGGGAGCCCCGCACTTTGGGAGGGTCGGTGCTGAGGGAGTCCCGCACTGTGGGAGGGTCGGTGTTGAGGGAGTCCCGCACTGTGGGAGGGTCAGTGCTGAGGGACTCCCGCACTGTGAGAGGGTCGGTGGTGAGGGAGTCCTGCACTGTGGGAGGGTCGGTGTTGAGGGAGTCCCGCACTGTGGGAGGGTCAATGCTGAGGGAGTCCCGCACTGTGGGATGGTCAGTGCTGAGGGATCGCCGCACTGTGGGAGGGTCAGTGCTGAGGGAGTTCCGCACTGTGGGAGGGTCAGTGCTGAGGGAGTGCCGCACTGTGGGAGGGTCAGTGCTGAGGGAGCCCTGCACTGTGGGAGAGTCGGTGCTGAGGGAGTCCCACACTGAGGGAGGGTCGGTGCTGAGGGAGTCCCGCACTGTGGGAGGGTCGGTACTGAGGGAGTCCCGCACTGTGGGAGGGTCGGTGCTGAGGGAGCCCCGCACTTTGGGAGGGTCAGTGCTGAGGGAGCGCCGCACTGTGGGAGGGTCAGTGCTGATGGAGTCCCGCACTGTGGGAGGGTCGGTGCTGAGGGAGTCCCGCACTGTGGGAGGGTCAGTGCTGAGGGAGTCCCGCACTGTGGGAGGGTCGGTGCTGAGGGAGTCCCGCACTGTGGGAGGGTCGGTGCTGAGGGAGTCCCGCACTGTGGGAGGGTCAGTGCTTAGGGAGTCCCGCACTGTGGGAGGGTCAGTGCTGAGGGAGTCCCGCACTGTGGGAGGGTCGGTGCTGAGGGAGTCCCGGACTGTGGGAGGGTCGGTGCTGAGGGAGCCCCGCACTGTGGGAGGGTCGGTGCTGAGGGAGTCCCGCACTGTGGGAGGGTTGGTGCTGAGGCAGTCCCGCACTGTGGGAGGGTCGGTGCTGAGGGAGTCCCGCACTGTGGGAGGGTCGGTGCTGAGGGAGTCGCGCACTGTGGGAGGGTCGGTGCTGAGGGAGTCCCGCACTGTGGGAGGGTCGGTGCTGAGGGAGTCCCGCACTGTGGGAGGGTCGGTGCTGAGGGAGTCCCGCACTGTGGGAGGGTCGGTGCTGAGGGAGTCCCGCACTGTGGGAGGGTTGGTGCTGAGGAAGCGCCGCACTGTGGGAGGGTCAGTGCTGAGGGAGTCCCGCACTGTGGGAGGGTCGGTGCTGAGGGACCGCCGCACTGTGGGAGGGTCATTGCTGAGGGAGTCCCGCACTGTGGGAGGGTCAGTGCTGAGGGAGTCCCGCACTGTGGGAGGGTCGGTGCTGAGGGAGTCCCGCACTGTGGGAGGGTCGGTGCTGAGGGAGTCCCGCACTGTGGGAGGGTCGGTGCTGAGGGAGTCCCGCACTGTGGGAGGGTCAGTGCTGAGGGAGTCCCGCACTGTGGGAGGGTCAGTGCTGAGGGAGTCCCGCACTGTGGGAGGGTCAGTGCTGAGGGAGTCCCGCACTGTGGGAGGGTCGGTGCTGAGGGAGTCCCGCACTGTGGGAGGGTCGGTGCTGAGGGAGTCCCGCACTGTGGGAGGGTCGGTGCTGAGGGAGTCCCGCACTGTGGGAGGGTCGGTGCTGATGGAGTCCCGCACTGTGGGAGGGTCGGTGCTGAGGGAGTCCCGCACTGAGGGAGGGTCGGTGCTGAGGGAGTCCCGCACTGTGGGAGGGTCGTTGCTGAGGGAGTCCCGCACTGTGGGAGGGTCAGTGCTGAGGGAGTCCCGCACTGTGGGAGTGTCAGTGCTGATGGAGCGCCACACTGTGGGAGGGTCAGTGCTGAGGGAGTCCCGCACTGTGGGAGGGTCAGTGCTGACGGAGCGCCGCAATGTGGGAGGGTCAGTGCTGAGGGAGTCCCGCACTGTGGGAGGGTCAGTGCTGAGCGACTCCCGCACTGTGGGAGGGTGTGTCCTGAGCGAGTCCCGCACTGTGGGAGGGTGTGTCCTGAGGGAGTCCCGCACTGTGGGAGGGTCGGTGCTGAGGGAGTCCCGCACTGTGGGAGGGTCGGTGCTGAGGGAGTCCCGCACTGTGGGAGGGTCGGTGCTGAGGGAGCCCCGCACTGTGGGAGGGTCAGTGCTGAGGGAGTCCCGCACTGTGGGAGGGTCAGTGCTGAGGGAGTCCCGCACTGTGGGAGGGTCAGTGCTGAGGGAGCGCCGCACTGTGGGAGGGTCAGTGCTGAGCGAGTCCCGCACTGTGGGAGGGTGTGTCCTGAGGGAGTCCCGCACTGTGGGAGGGTCTGTCCTGAGGGTGTGACCCAGTGTCAGAGTGACGGGACTGATTTATTGTTGTGTTTTCTCTCAGGGTCGTCTGGAATCACTGTCCACACCAGGAGCACAGTAAAAAGTCTGACAACACCAGGTTTTAGTCCAACCTATTTATTTGATAATATTCTCACTAGCTTTCGAGGGGACAGCCTCTTCGTCAGGTGAATGGAGAACTCTCCATTCACCTGACGAAGAGGCTGTCCCCTCGAAAGCTAGTGAGAATATTATCAAATAAATAGGTTGGACTAAAACCTGGTGTTGTCAGACTTTTTACTGTGTTTACGCCAGTCCAACGCCGGCATACCCACATCATACCAGGAGCCTCAGCAAGCTCAGGGTGTTATTTCCAGAGTTTGAGATTGTGTGACTGGGTTCGGGTCAATGTCACAGTGAGACGGACAGACCCTGTCGGGATTGTGTGATCTCCATTCCCGTCATTCCCAGGTATCAGCACTCCATACGATCTCACTCAGTGAGTGGGAAACAGTGGGATTTTCCTGAGCTCTCAGCAATGAAGCAGGAAGATGTATCTGGAAAATCCCAGATCTAATCCCCTCTCCCACCCTGTCCAGCCTCTCACCAGGAGAGAGAATGTTCCAGGAAGCCCTGAGTGAAGGTGTTGATGTCACTTTGATCAAGGCTCAGTCCAGTGACAGATTTTACTCATGATTGCAGGGATGCCAGTCCCTGAGTCAGGTTTATCAGAAATCAGGCACCCCTCCCACTGTTTGTTCACTTTGAAGATGACATTCTGCACTGTTTGTGAACCTTCACACAGCCCAGGAAATTCTCACCTTCTCCCATCAGCACAGATTATTATCCATGTCTTTAC
Organism: Carcharhinus amblyrhynchos; assembly: GCF_965287045.1. Taxonomy (NCBI): domain Eukaryota; kingdom Metazoa; phylum Chordata; class Chondrichthyes; order Carcharhiniformes; family Carcharhinidae; genus Carcharhinus; species Carcharhinus amblyrhynchos. The sequence goes on along the minus strand of NW_027650206.1, from coordinate 43,863 downwards.
CCACCCACCCTGGGAGGGATTTTATCTCCTTATTGCTCCCTGTCGAGGGTCCTGAACCCAGTTTATAGAACCCTCCTCATAATCAACACCGTCCAGACCAGGAGACATCCTGGGGAAGCCTGTCCGAACTCAGGTTCTCACCGGCGAGGGACAGACATTCTCCCCTTGAACGGGGAACAGTCAACTTAGCCTCGTCGGCGGAACCAGAGGCCGTTCAGTGGTCCCCGGGGAGGCCGAGGGCAAGGGGAGCGAGCACTTTTGCATTGGCACACTGGCACTTGGGTAAAGTCCAACGGGGGGAGGGGTTAGTATGGGGAGGGACAAATGGGTGGAGGGGGTTCCTGCTGCCACTCTGCAGGGATTGTGGGGGGGGAGGGAAGTAGAGGGGTTCCTGCTGCCACTCTGCAGGGATCGGTGGGGGGAGGGAGGGAGAGGGGGTTCCTGCTGCCACTCTGCAGGGATTGTGGGGGGAGGGAGAGGGGGTTCCCGCTGCCACTCTGCAGGGATTGTGTGGGGGGAGGGAGAGGGGGTTCCCGCTGCCACTTTGCAGGGATCGGTGGGGGGGGGAGGGAGAGGGGGTTCCCACTGCCACTCTGCAGGGATCGATAGGGGGAAGGCAGCGGGTCCACAATCAGTTGTGGGGGAGGTCCACAATAAATCTAGGTGGCTGGTGGGGGGAGGGGGGATGGGTGGGTCAGCAGGAGCTGCATCTCAGGCTGTGGACCCCCACGATTGTGGGAATGGGAGAGCTGTTTTGTGTTGCCTGCAGCAGCAGGGGCCAGACAGCTCTCTGTTTGTCTCTCAGAGCCCTGCTACTGCTGTTGTGCATGTGCAGCATTAGGGAACTGCACATGCACAATGCACATGCGCAATAGCTCCCTGTGCAGGGTTTCGGGTGCATTAAGCTCCACCCAAAGGCTTCTGCAGCGAGCAACAGACATGCTCAGTATTGTGCAGGCAGAGTGTGCATTGGGGAGGTGGGGGGTTGGGGGGGAGCGTGCGGGGTACCTGAGAACACGTTGAAAAGACAGAGTTGAAACTCCCAGTGTCAGCCCAGCACTTTGAACAAAAATGGTAAAATCCCCCCCACGGTGTACACAGTGCACTGGGAAATGTGACCCCTCCAATCGCTGCCTTGGACGTTGCTCCCACTTTCCTGCTGCACCCCCCACCCTTCCCCCCCCTACAACAGCCATCTCAGCTGCTGCCGATCGCCCCCTCCCCCGATGGTCACCCTGCCTGCTCCTGATCCAGCCGATCCCCACCACCCTGATCACAGGCCAAGGCCACTCCCAATCTGGCACAATGTCACACCCCCAATTCCCAAGGGACACTGCCTTGTCCTGTCCCCAAGGCTTCAATAGCCTCCAATCCCACCAGTGAGGTGGTCACTTCTGGTCCCCCTTAGTGAGGACCCCCACCAGCGAGGTCACTAAGGTAAGTGAGCTTGGGCGATAGAATCCGGGACTCACTAACAAATTCACTCCAAAAGATTGAAATCAGCTTCACGCCCAAATTTTGCCGGCAATTCAGTTCTGGGAACATCGTGAGAGGCGAGAAAGCGGATTCATTCCTGATTTTTCCACCAAGCCCGTAAGATCTCCCCCAGACAGAGAGAAAGGTAAACTGAGGCAGTGACAAAGACAGAGATTGACAGAGAAACAGAGAATGGGAAGTGATGCTTTCTGATGTTACACACAGGTACAAACCTCGAATTACACACAATAACAAATGAAGAGAACCCCCAGTGGAACACAAACCTCCACCATACTGTTAACACTGGGTAATGTTACAACATATCTGCCCTTCCAGCAAACCTTTCATCCTCTGAAAGGAAAAATGGATTCAGCCTGGAACATTATTTAGAAAATACTTCTCAAATGTGATTTTCCAGTCACGTTGCCTGCTTCTGCCCATCTTCAGTGTTTTCAAGCTTATTTATTAGTGTCACAAGTAGGCTTACATTAACACCGCAATGAAGTTACTGTGAAAATCCCCTAGTCACCAAACTCCTGTTCAGGTTACACTGAGGAAGAATTTAGCACGGCCAATCCCCCTAACCTACACATCTTTGGACACTAAGGGACAATTTAGCATGGCCAATCCCCCTAACCTACACATCTTTGGACACTAAGGGACAATTTAGCACGGCCAATCCACCCTAACCTACACATCTTTGGACACTAAGGGACAATTTAGCATGGCCAATCCCCCTAACCTACACATCTTTGGACACTAAGGGACAATTTCGCATGGCCAATCCACCCTAACCTACACATCTTTGGACACTAAGGGACAATTTAGCATGGCCAATCCACCCTAACCTACACATCTTTGGACACTAAGGGACAATTTAGCATGGCCAATCCACCCTAACCTACACATCTTTGGACACTAAGGGACAATTTAGCACGGCCAATCCACCCTAACCTACACATCTTTTGACATTAAGGGACAATTTAGCATGGCCAATCCACCCTAACCTACACATCTTTGGGACACTAAGGGACAATTTAGCACGGCCAATCCACCCTAACCTACACATCTTTGGACACTAAGGGACAATTTAGCACGGCCAATCCACCCTAACCTACACATCTTTGGACACTAAGGGACAATTTAGCACGGCCAATCCACCCTAACCTGCACATCTTTGGACACTAAGGGACAATTTAGCATGGCCAATCCCCCCTAACCTACACATCTTTGGACACTAAGGGACAATTTAGCACGGCCAATCCACCCTAACCTACACATCTTTGGACACTAAGGGGCAATTTAGCACGGCCAATCCACCCTAACCTACACATCTTTGGACACTAAGGGACAATTTAGCACGGCCAATCCACCCTAACCTACACATCTTTGGACACTAAGGGACAATTTAGCATGGCCAATCCCCCCTAACCTACACATCTTTGGACACTAAGGGACAATTTAGCACGGCCAATCCACCCTAACCTGCACATCTTTGGACACTAAGGGACAATTTAGCATGGCCAATCCCCCCTAACCTACACATCTTTGGACACTAAGGGACAATTTAGCACGGCCAATCCACCCTAACCTACACATCTTTGGACACTAAGGGACAATTTAGCACGGCCAATCCACCCTAACCTACACATCTTTGGACACTAAGGGACAATTTAGCACGGCCAATCCACCCTAACCTGCACATCTTTGGACACTAAGGGACAATTTAGCATGGCCAATCCACCCTAACCTACACATCTTTGGACACTAAGGGACAATTTAGCACGGCCAATCCACCCTAACCTACACATCTTTGGACACTAAGGGACAATTTAGCATGGCCAATCCACCCTAACCTACGCATCTTTGGACACTAAGGGACAATTTAGCATGGCCAATCCACCCTAACCTACACATCTTTGGACACTAAGGGACAATTTAGCATGGCCAATCCACCCTAACCTACACATCTTTGGACACTAAGGGACAATTTATCATGGCCAATCCACCCTAACCTACACATCTTTGGACACTAAGGGACAATTTAGCACGGCCAATCCACCCTAACCTACACATCTTTGGACACTAAGGGACAATTTAGCATGGCCAATCCACCCTAACCTACACATCTTTGGACACTAAGGGACAATTTATCATGGCCAATCCACCCTAACCTACACATCTTTGGACACTAAGGGACAATTTAGCATGGCCAATCCACCCTAACATAGAACATAGAACATAGAACATTACAGCGCAGAACAGGCCCTTCGGCCCACGATGTTGCGCCGACCAGTTACAAAAACAATGACCCACTAGCCTATACCAATCCCTTTTCGTCCATAAACCTATCCAGAGATCTCTTAAACGCCCCCAAACTAGACGCATCTACAACTGCAGCAGGCAGGGCATTCCAATCCCTCACCACCCGCTGGGTAAAGAACCTACCCCTGACATCCGTCCTGTAGCTACCCCCCCTTAATTTAAAGTCATGCCCCCTCGTGCTAGCTTTCTCCATCCGAGGAAAAAGGCTATCACTATCCACCCTATCTAAACCCCTAATCATCTTATATGTTTCAATAAGATCCCCTCTTAGCCGCCTTCTACCCAACGAAAACAACCCTAGATCCCTCAGTCTCTCCTCATAGGACCTCCCCACCATACCAGGCAACATCCTAGTAAACCTCCTCTGCACCCTCTCCAACGCCTCCACATCCTTCTTGTAATGCGGGGACCAGAACTGCACACAGTACTCCAAGTGCGGCCGCACTAGAGTAGTGTACAGTTGCAACATTACACTGCGACTCCTAAATTCAATCCCCCTACCAATAAACGCCAAGACACCGTACGCCTTCTTGACAACCTTATCTACTTGATTCCCAACTTTCAGGGATCTATGTACACACACACCTAGATCCCTCTGTTCATCCACACTATTCAAAGTCCTCCCGTTAGCCCTATACTCGACACATCTGTTGCTCCTACCAAAGTGAATTACCTCACACTTCTCCGCATTAAATTCCATCCGCCACCTCTCGGCCCAGCTCTGCAACCTATCTAAGTCTCCCTGCAGACTATGACACCCTTCCTCACAATCTACCACACCTCCAACTTTGGTGTCATCAGCAAATTTACTAATCCACCCAACTATACCCTCATCCAGATCATTAATAAAAATTACAAACAACAGTGGCCCCAAAACAGATCCCTGAGGCACACCACTCGTAACTGCACTCCATGATGAATATTTACCATCCACCACCACCCTCTGTCTCCTATCTGATAGCCAATTCCTGATCCAACTTCCTAGATTACCCACAATCCCATACATCTGCATTTTCTGCAGAAGCCTACCATGGTGAACCTTATCGAACGCCTTACTAAAATCCATGTATACCACGTCAACTGCCTTACCCCCATCCACCTCTTTGGTCACCTTCTCAAAAAACTCAATAAGGTTAGTAAGGCACGACCTACCTGCTACAAAACCATGCTGACTATTTCTAATCAATTCATTACACTCCAAATAACTATAAATCCTATCCCTAATAATTTTTTCTAAAACCTTGCCCACAACAGAAGTAAGACTCACCGGTCTATAATTCCCGGCAAAGTCTCTGTTCCCCTTCTTAAACAATGGGACAACATTCGCTATCCTCCAATCCTCCGGGACTACACCAGAGACCAATGACGACCTGAAGATCTGAGCCAGAGGCTCTGCAATAACCTCTCTAGCCTCCCAGAGAATCCTAGGGTAGATCCCATCCGGACCAGGGGACTTATCTATTTTCAGCCCCTCAAGAATTTCCAGCACATCCTCTTTATCAACCGTAATACTTTCTATTTTACACCCCTGCGACCCAATGTCCTCCTCAGCTATATTCATGTCCCCCTGCGTGAACACCGAAGAGAAATATTGGTTCAATACTGCTCCAATCTCCTCCGGTTCCACACACAACTTCCCCCTGCTGTCTGTAACTGGCCCTAATCTTGCCCTGACCAACCTTCTGTTCTTGACATACTTATAGAACGCCTTAGGATTCTCCTTAATCCTATCAGCCAAAGTCTTCTCATGTCCTCTTTTAGCCCTTCTCAACTCACTCTTCAACTCCCTCCTAGCCAATCTAAAGCTTTCTAGTGCACTATCTGAGCCCTCCAATCTCATCCGAACATAAGCCTCCTTTTTCTTTTTAACCATCGACTCAACTCTTTTAGTGCACCACGGTTCCCTAGCCCTACCAAATCCACCATGCCTGACAGGGACATACCTATCAAGGACTCGCAGTAGCTGCTCCTTGAAAAAATTCCACATTTCAGATGTTCCCAGTCCCTGCAATCCCCTAATCCAATCCATGCTTCCTAATTCACTCCTGATAGCCTCATAATCGCCCTTACCCCAGCTAAAATTGCTGACCCGAGGTTCACGCCTATCTCTTCCCATCACTAAGGTGAACGTAACCGAATTGTGGTCACTATCACCAAAATGCACACCAACTTCCAAGTCTAGCACCTGGTCTGGCTCATTTCCCAGCACCAAATCCAATATAGCCTCACCTCTAGTTGGCCTGTCTACATACTGAGACAAAAAACCTTCCTGCACGCTTTGTACAAACACTGACCCCTCTAGCGAGCTAGAACTATAGCAACTCCAATCAATATTCGTAAAGTTAAAGTCCCCCATAACAATTACCCTATTACTTTCACTCCTAACCAGGATTGTCTCCGCAATCCTTTCCTCAACCTCTCTAGAACTTTTAGGAGGTCTATAAAAGACTCCCAACAGGGTGACCTCTCCTCTCCTATTTCTAATCTCCGCCCATACTACCTCAACTGACAAGTCCTCATCAAACTTTCTCTCCGACACTGTGATACAGTCCTTGACTAGCAATGCTACCCCACCCCCCCTTCTACCTTCTTCTCTACTCCGACTAAAGCATTTGTACCCCGGAACCTGCAACATCCATTCCTGACCCTGCTCTATCCAAGTCTCAGAAATGGCCACAACATCAAAGTCCCAGGTACTGATCCACGCTGCAAGTTCATCCACTTTATTGCGAATACTCCTCGCATTAAAGTACACGCATTTCAAACCCTGCTCCGCCCCACCCCCACTATGCCGTGCCTTGCATTCCCCAACTATGCCCCCCTCACTTTCACCCCCTTTCCTCACTATCCCTCCCCCCCTCCGAATCAGTTTAAACCCTCCTGCATCGCTTTTGCAAATTTACCCCCCAGGATATTGATTCCCCTCTGGTTCAGGTGTAGACCATCCCTCTTATAGAGGTCCCACCTTCCCCAGAATGAGCCCCAATTGCTCAAGTACCTGAACCCCTCCCTCCTGCACCATCCCCTCAGCCACGAGTTCAAACTTTCCCTCTCCCTATTCCTCCCTAATCTATCCCGTGGTACAGGCAAGAGTCCAGATATAACTACTCTTTCTGACTTCGCCTTGAGTTTCCACCCCAACTCCATAAATCTTTGCTTAATATCCCCTTCCCTTAATCTCCCTATGTCATGTGTCCCCACATGAACTATAACTTGGGGTTGATCTCCCTCTCCTCTAAGAGTCCTGAATACTCTGTCCGAAACATCCTGGACCCCAGCCCCTGGTAGGCAACACACCAGCCCAGAGTCCCTACCCTTACCTCCAACTCTCCTATCCGTCCCCATAACCGTGGAGTCCCCAATCACAAGGCCCAATCTCTTACCCCTAACCACCTGAGGCTTGCCAATAGGCTCACCCCCAGAGACCTGCTCCCTTTGGCTATCCCCAGTTGATTTCTCCTCAACTGTAGCCTCCAGGACCGAGAACCTATTTTGGAGGGGAACAGCCCCAGGGGATTGTCCCCCCAACTGCTTTTTGCCCCTCTTCCTGGCAGTGACCCAAGACTTATTCCTAGGAGTGACTATCTCCTTATAACTCCTTTCTATGTCCTGCTCCACTTCCCGAATTATACGGAGCTCCTCTAATTCCCCTTCCAGCTCCTTTACACGCTCCTCCAGAAACTGCAATCTAACACACTTCCCACAATTAAAATCACCTGAAACACTGTGGGAGTCCCTCACTACATACATCCCACAGGAGATGCAGCTTACAGCCTGAACTGCCATCCCTGAATCAATTACCAGCAGAAAAGTAAAAATATAAAAAAAAAAAACTTCCCTCACACTTATAATTAGGTTAGAGGAGGTGGAAGGGTGGGATTCTCTACCAGTGTAGAGAATCGGGAATCCTCTCTGCACTAATTTATAGTGTTAGGGGCACGAGAAAAAAAAACTACAACTACCGGTAAGCGTCCTAGTGACCTACACATCTTTGGACACTAAGGGACAATTTAGCATGGCCAATCCACCCTAACCTACACATCTTTGGGACACTAAGGGACAATTTAGCATGGCCAATCCACCCTAACCTACACATCTTTGGACACTAAGGGACAATTTAGCACGGCCAATCCACCCTAACCTACACATCTTTGGACACTAAGGGACAATTTAGCACGGCCAATCCACCCTAACCTACACATCTTTGGACACTAAGGGACAATTTAGCATGGCCAATCCACCCTAACCTACACATCTTTGGACACTAAGGGACAATTTAGCATGGCCAATCCACCCTAACCTACACATCTTTGGACACTAAGGGACAATTTAGCATGGCCAATCCACCCTAACCTACACATCTTTGGACACTAAGGGACAATTTAGCATGGCCAATCCACCCTAACCTACACATCTTTGGACACTAAGGGACAATTTAGCATGGCCAATCCCCCCTAACCTACACATCTTTGGACACTAAGGGACAATTTAGCATGGCCAATCCACCCTAACCTACACATCTTTGGACACTAAGGGACAATTTAGCACGGCCAATCCACCCTAACCTGCACATCTTTGGACACTAAGGGACAATTTAGCATGGCCAATCCACCCTAACCTACACATCTTTGGACACTAAGGGACAATTTAGCATGGCCAATCCACCCTAACCTACACATCTTTGGACACTAAGGGACAATTTAGCATGGCCAATCCACCTAATCTTCTTTCAGACTTTGGGAGGAAACCAGAAATCCGGGAGGAAACCCACACAGACATGGGGAGACCGTGCAGACTCCACACACGGTGATCCGAGCTGGGAATCGAACCTGTGTCCCTGGCACTGTGAGGCAGCAGCACTAACCCACTGTGCCACCCCAGTCAGTTGAGGAAAGTGACAATGCCTAAATGTCCAAAGCTAAAAGAAGAAATCTGTTTCTCAAGAGCCACCAACTCTCTGAGGAGGTTTCAGTCTGATCCATGTCCAAAAAGCTGTTCCATAATTCTAAAACAATGTTAAATTTATCCTATCTCACAGCGTACATAGCTCCTTTAAAAAACATCTCAGGTTCTGATTCTTTTGACACTTTCGTCCAGATCTGTCTGAGGGTTTTCGAAATATAAATCGAAAGACAAAGACAGTGACAATACTTCTGCCAACTTCAGTGGCAGAGGCAATGTGAGAACAGCCAAATGTTCTGCTCTGGATAGAATGAACAATAAACAGCCTGTGAGTGTAGCAATATAACATCCACAATATAATACAGAAGGTTATACATACAACAACCCACGATTGTGTTCGACTCCAGATCTTCGTACTGACTGCAGAGCCACACCTCACCAGTCTTTATATCCCCCACACACGCCCTATCAGAACTTCCTTCCGCTAACCTACACCAGAGTCATTGGGCGGGATTTTACTGCCTCACTCAGGCAACACCAGAAATTCCTGCCCAAGGTCGACAGAGATTTCCATTGTCAGGACGCTCACCCACTCCGATCCTGGGTGGGCCAGGTGGGAAAGTTCCTGACATCATCCTTCAGTAATTTTTCACTAACTGTTAATTTGAGTGTTTTTCAGATTAACATACACAGTAACAGAACTTCCTCCTGCTTGCAAAGTTGGGTTCTCCCTGTATTTCTCACACTCAGAAAGAAATCCCACACCGGTTTAAAGTCCAAACAGGTTTATTTGTAGCAGAAGCCACAAGCTTTCGGGACAGCCTGTCCCTTCGTCAGGTGGCTGGGAATTCTGATCCGAAAAAGGACACAAGACACAAACTCAATTTCCATGCACAATGATTGGGATGTGAGTCTTTACAGCTCATCAATTCAGAAAGGTACAGACAGTGTGAGTGCAGAGAGCTTTAAGCACAGGTTAGAGAGATGTGTTTTGTCTCCAGGCAGGACAGTGAGTGAGGTTTTACAATCCCAGGCAAGTCACGGGGGTTACAGATAGTGTGACATGAACCCAAGGTCCCGGGTGAGACCGTCCTCATGTGTGCGGAACTTGGCTATCAGTCTCTGCTCAGCGACTCTGCGCTGTCGTGTGTCATGAAGGCCGCCTTGGAGAATACTTACCCGAAGATCAGAGGCCAAATGCCCCTGAATGCTGTAACCCCAATGACTGGCCTGGGATTGTAAAACCTCACTTACTGTACTGTCTGGAGACAAAACACATCTCTCTAACCTGTGCTTAAAGCTCTCTGCACTCACACTGTCTGTACCTTTCTGAATTGATGAGCTGTAAAGACTCACATCCCAATCATTGTGCATGGAAATTGAGTTTGTGTCTTGTGTCCTTTTTCGGATCAGAATTCCCAGCCACCTGACGAAGGGACAGGCTGTCCCGAAAGCTTGTGGCTTCTGCTACAAATAAACCTGTTTGGACTTTAAACCGGTGTGGGATTTCTTTCTGTTTGACCCCAGTCCAACGCCGTCATCTGTACGTCTTTCTCACACTCTGTGGATTGTCAGCTTAAACATCGCTCCGTTAGCAATATGTGGATTTGCTTCCTTCGCCAAAGAAGCAAATCTGTGTCTTTCCCAAGCGGAAACCAGGAAGGAACAGGGATATCCACTGCTTGTTGAAGTCCAGGTCTGAGGCGTTCAAGTCAGGTGACACTAACCTACACAAGAAACCCAGATACGATCTAAGGCGATCCATCAAAGATGCCAAAAGACAGAGGTGGACCAAGCTTGAGTCCCAGGCTGGCCACACCGACCCCCGCTGGTGATGGCAAGGTCTGTAAGACATAACAGGCTACAAGATGAAGGCATGGAAAATCACCAACTCCAACACACGCTGATGAGCTCAATGCATTCGATACTGGTTCTGAGCAAGAGGTCAGTGAGAGCGTGCCCTCCACCCTGGAAGCCCTGGATGAACCTGTATCTGGGGGGGTCACCACTGCAGGTGTCAGAGCAGCCTTCTTGAAAGACAACCCACGGAGAGTGAGTGGGCCGGATGGGGTACCCGAACGTGCACTCATCCCAGTACCTAGAAAAACCAAGCAGTATGCCTTCATGTCTATTGGCTGGTGACGCTGACATCCATCATTATGGAAAGGTTATTCACAGCACGAATCAATTCCAGCTTCCCGGACTACCTGGATCCATTACAGTTCACCTACCGCCGCAACAGGTCTACAGCAGACACCATTTCCCTGGCCCTGCACTGAACCCTGGAACACCGAGATAACAAGGACACCTTTCACACTCCTAATTATTGACGACAGCTCAGCCATTATTCCCACAAAACTCATCTCCGAACTCCATGGTCTGGGCCTCAGCTCCCCTGTGACTGGATCCTGAACTTCCCAACCCGGAGAGTACAATCAGTAAGGATCACCTCCTCCAGGATCATCCTCAATACCGGTGCCCCACAAGGCTGTGTCCTCAGCCCCCTCACTATCCTCCTTATACACCTCTGACTGTGCAGCCAAATCCCCCTGTAATCCGATTTTCAAGCTTGCCGATGACCCCACCGTAGTGGGTCAGATCTCAAACAATGACGAGACAGAGAACAGGAATGAGATAGAGAATCTGGTGAACTGGTGCAGCGACAATAATCTCTCCCTCAATGTCAGTAAAGCGAAGGAGATTGTCATCGACTTCAGGATGTGTAAAGGAGAACGTGCCCCTGTCTACATCAACGGGGACGGAGTAGAAAGAATCAAGAAAGCTTCAGGTTTTTAGGTGTCCAGATCACCAACAACCTGTCCTGGTCCCCCCCAATGCCGACACTATAGTTAAGAAAGCCCCACCAATGCCTCTACTTTCTCAGGAGACTAAGGAAATTTGGCATGTCCGCTACAACTCTCACCAACTTTTACAGATGCCCCATAGAAAGCATCCTTTCCGGATGTATCACAGCTCGGTCTGGGCTCCTGCTCTGCCCAAGACCGCAAGGAACTACAGAAGGGTGGTGAATGTAGCCCCCAATCCCATCACACAAACCAGCCTCCCATCCATTGACTCTGTCTACACTTCCCGCTGCCTCGGGGAAAAGCAGCCGGGATAATTAAGGACCCCCTCCCCCACGCACCCCGGACATTCTCTCTTCCACCTTCTTCCGTCGGGGGAAAAGATACAAAAGTCTGAGGTCCCGTACCGACCGACTCAAGAACAGCTTCTTCCCTGCTGCTGTCAGACTTTTGAATGGACCTACCTCGCATTAAGTTGATCTTTCTCTACACCCTCGCTGTGACTGTAACACTACATTCTGCACCCTCTCCTTTCCTTCTCTATCAACGGTATGCTTTGTCTGTACAGCGCGCAAGAAAGAATACTTTTCACTGTATCCCGATACACGTGACAATAATAAATCAAATCCTTTTCCTTCTCCCTTCCGTACAAAGAACAGTACAGCACGGGAAACAGGCCCTTCAGCCCTCCTAGCCTGTGCTGTTCACTGGTCCAACTAGACCATCCGTTTGTATCCCTCCATTCCCAGTCTGATCATGTGCCTATCCAGATGAGTCTTAAACGATCCCAGCGTGTCTGCTTCTATCACCCTGCTTGGCAGTGCATCCCAGGCCCCCACCACCCTCTGTGTAAAATACGTCCCTCTATATCGGAGTTATACCTCGCCCCTCTCACCTTGAACCTGTGACCCCTTGTGATCGTCACCTCCGACCTGGGAAAAAGCTTCCCACTGTTCACCCTATCCATACCCTTCATAATTTTATACATCTCTATTAGGTTCTCCCCTCATTCTCTGTCTTTCCAGGGAGAACAGCCCCAGTTTACCCAATCTCTCCTCATCGCTAACACCTTCCATACCAGGCAACATCCTGGTAAACTTTCTCTGTACTCTCTCTGAAGCCTCCACGTCCTTCCGGTAGTGTGGCAACCAGAACTGGACACAGTACTCCAAATGTGGCCTAACCAATGTTCTATATAACTGCAACATCATACGCCAGCTTTTATACTCTACACCCCGTCCAATAAAGGCAAGCGTGCCATATGCCTTCTTCACCACCCTCTCCACCGATGCTGCCACCTTTAAGGATCTGTGGACTTGTACTCCCAGGTCCCTCTGTGTGTCTATACTCCTGATGGTTCTGCCATTTATTGTATAGCTCCCCCCTACATTAGATCTACCAAAATGAATCACTTCACATTTATCTGGATTAAATTCCATCTGCCATTTCTCCTCCCAATTTTCCAGCCGATCTATATCCTGCTGTAATCTCTGACAATCTTCATCACTATCTACAAGTCCAGCCAACTTTGTGTCGTCTGCAAACTTACTGATCACACCAGTGATCAGGAACATCCTTCTTCCAAATCATTTCTATATATCACAAATAGCAGAGGTCCCAGTACAGAGCCCTGTGGAACATCACTAGTCACAGACCTCCAGCCGGTAAAAGACCCCTCCACTGCTACCCTCTGTCTCCTGTGACCAAGCCAGTTCTCCATCCATCTCGCTAGCTCACCTTTTATCCCGTGAGATTGAACCTTTTACACCAGCCTGCCATGAGGGACTTTGTCAAACGCTTTACTGAAATCCATATAGACGACATCCATGGCCCTTCCCTCGTCAATCGCTTTTGTCACCTCCTCAAAAAACTCTACCAAATTTGTGAGGCATGACCTCCCTCGTACAAAACCATGCTGTCTATCACTAATCAGATTATTCCGTTCTAAATGTGCAGATATCCTATCTCTAAGAATCTTCTCCAACAATTTCCCTACCACAGGTGTCAAGCTCACTGGCCTATAATTACCCGGGTTATCCTTGTTACCCTTCTTAACTAACAGAACCACATTTGCTATCCTCCAATCCTCTGGGACCTTACCTGTGTCCAGTGAAGAGACAAAGATTTCTGTTAGAGGCCCAGCAACTTCATCTCTTGTCTCCCTGAGAAGTCTGGGACAGATGCCATCTGACCCTGGGGATTTGTCTGGCTGAATGCTTCCTAAGAAACCTAACACTTCCTCCCTTGTAATTGAGATTTTTATCTAACGGGAGACACAATCCCTGATCTCTCTGATCCTCACATCCCTCTGAGACACAATCAGTCAACATGTCCCTCTCATTTGTATTTACTGATGCAAATTCTTCATTTAGGATCTCCCCTACTTCCTTGGGTTCGAAGCATAATTCCCCTCCTTTGTCCCTGAGAGGTCCGAACCTTTCCCTGACAACCCTCTTGTTCCGAACGTATGTATAAAATGCCTTGGGATTCTCCTTAATCCTGTCTGCCAAGGACATTTTGTGTCCCCTTTTTGCCCTTCTAACTCCCTGTTTGAGTTCTTTTCTACTTTCTCTGTATTCCTCCAGTGCTCCATCTGTTTTTAGCTGCCTGGACCTTATGCCTCTCTTTTCTTTTTGATTAGATCTACAATTTCTCTGGTTATCCACGGCTCTCGAATCCTACCTTTCCTATCCTTCCTTTTTACAGGCACATCCCTGTCCTGCACTCTTATTAACTGCTCCTTAAAAGACTCCCACGTGCCAGACGTGGATTTACCCTCGAAAGTTTACAGAATTGTGGTCACTATTTGCCACATGTTCCCCTACTGGGCTCATTCCCCAGTACTAGGTTCCAGTATAGCCCCCTCTCGAGTTGGACTATCAACATATCGCTCCAAAGAACATTCCTGTATGCATTTTACAAAATTCCTCACTGTCCAGACCCCCATCCTGAAGCACTTTCCAGTCTATATGAGGGCAATTAAAATCTCCCACTAAAACAACCCTATTTCTTCTGCATCTATCCAGAATCTCCTTACATATCCGTTACTCCACTTCCCGTGGGCTGTTGGGTGACCTGTAGTACACCCCCAGCTTAGTGATTGCACCCTTCCTGTTTCTGAGCTCCACCCACAGTGTCTCATTACATGACCCCTGTAAATTGTCCACCCTCTGCACTGCTGTAATGTGCTCCCTAACTAATGTCGCTACTCCCCCACCTCTTCTAGACCCTCCTCTGTCACCGAAAACACTGATACCCTGGAATATTCAGCTGCCAGTCCTGTCCTTTTAACCAAGTCTCCGTCACCGCGACCACATCCAAATTCCGTGTAAGCATTAAGGCCCTAAGTTTGTCTGGTTTTCCCGTTACGCTCCTCGCATTGAAGCAGACCCACTCCAGACCTCCAGACCCACTCAGGTCCTGCTTCTCCAGAATGCTCTTCCTCTTAGCTAGCCTTGTTCTGGCCCCAAGCTCATCCCCAGCCTCCGTGCTACTGACCGACTGTTTTGATCCCCACCCCCACTGCCACATTAGTTTAAAGTGAGAAAGATAGATATTGAGATAGTGAGGGAGAGAGAGATAGTCAGGGAGAAAGATAGTGAGGGAGAGAGAGATAGGGAGGGAGGGAGACATAGGGAGGGGGAGAGATAGTGAGGGAGAGAGACATGGGGAGGGAGAGAGACATAGGGAGGGAGAGAGAGATAGTGAGGGAGAGAGAGATAGGGAGGGAGAGAAAGTGAGGGAGAGAGATAGCGAGGGGGAGAGAGAGATAGGGGGAGAGAGAGATAGTGAGGGAGAGAGATAGCGAGGGGGAGAGAGAGATAGTGAGGGGGAGAGAGATAGCGAGGGAGAGATAGTGAGGGAGAGAGATAGGGAGGGAGAGATAGTGAGGGAGAGAGATAGCGAGGGGGAGAGAGATAGTGAGGGAAAGAGAGAGATAGTGAGGGAGAGAGAGATAGGGAGGGAGAGAGATAGTGAGGGGGAGAGAGATAGTGAGGGAGAGAGATAGTGAGGGAGAGAGAGGTAGTCAGGGAGAGAGATAGTGAGGGGGAGAGAGATAGTGAGGGAGAGATAGTGAGAGAGAGAGAGATAGTGAGGGAGAGATAGTGAGGGAGAGAGAGATAGTGAGGGAGAGAGATAGGGAGGGAGAGATAGTGAGGGAGAGAGATAGGGAGGGAGAGATAGTGAAGGAGAGAGATAGGGAGGGAGAGAGAGATAGTGAGGGAGAGAGATAGGGAGGGAGAGATAGTGAGGGAGAAAGAGATAGGGAGGGAGAGATAGTGAGGGACAGAGATAGGGAGGGAGAGAGAGATAGTGAGGGAGAGAGATAGGGAGGGAGAGATAGTGAGGGAGAGAGAGAGAAGGAGGGAGAGATAGTGAGGGAGAGAGAGATAGGGACGGAGAGAAAGTGAGGGAGAGAGATAGCGAGGGGGAGAGAGATAGTGAGGGAGAGAGAGATAGTGAGGGAGAGATCGTGAGGGAGAGAGATAGTGAGGGAGCGAGATAGTGAGGGAGAGAGATAGTGAGGGAGAGAGATAGTGAGGGAGAGAGAGAGAGTGAGGGAGAGAGATAGTGAGGGGGAGAGAGAGTGAGGGAGAGAGAGAGAGTGAGGGAGAGAGATAGTGAGGGGGAGAGAGAGATAGTGAGGGAGAGAGAGATAGGGAGGGAGAGAGAGATAGTGAGGGAGAGAGATAGGGATGGAGAGAGATAGTGAGGGAGCGAAATAGTGAGGGAGAGAGATAGTGAGGGAGAGAGAGATAGTGAGGGAGAGAGAGAGAGTGAGGGAGAGAGAGAGTGAGGGAGAGAGAGAGAGTGAGGGAGAGAGATAGTGAGGGAGAGAGAGAGATAGGGAGGGAGAGAGAGAGAGTGAGGGAGAGAGACAGTGAGGGGGAGAGAGAGATAGTGAGGGAGAGAGAGATAGTGAGGGAGAGAGAGTGAGAGAGAGAGAGATAGTGAGGGAGAGATAGTGAGGGAGAGAGAGATAGTGAGGGAGAGAGATAGGGAGGGAGAGATAGTGAGGGAGAGAGATAGGGAGGGAGAGATAGTGAGGGAGAGAGATAGGGAGGGAGAGAGAGATAGTGAGGGAGAGAGATAGGGAGGGAGAGATAGGGAGGGAGAGATAGTGAGGGAGAGAGATAGGGAGGGAGAGAGAGATAGTGAGGGAGAGAGATAGGGAGGGAGAGATAGTGAGGGAGAGAGAGATAGGGAGGGAGAGATAGTGAGGGAGAGAGATAGGGAGGGAGAGAGAGATAGTGAGGGAGAGAGATAGGGAGGGAGAGATAGTGAGGGAGAGAGAGATAAGGAGGGAGAGATAGTGAGGGAGAGAGATAGCGAGGGGGAGAGAGATAGTGAGGGAGAGAGAGATAGTGAGGGAGAGATAGTGAGGGAGAGAGATCGTGAGGGAGCGAGATAGTGAGGGAGAGAGAGATAGTGAGGGAGAGAGATAGTGAGGGAGAGAGATAGTGAGGGAGAGAGAGAGAGTGAGGGAGAGAGATAGTGAGGGGGAGAGAGAGTGAGGGAGAGAGAGAGAGTGAGGGAGAGAGATAGTGAGGGGGAGAGAGAGATAGTGAGGGAGAGAGAGATAGGGAGGGAGAGAGAGATAGTGAGGGAGAGAGATAGGGATGGAGAGAGATAGTGAGGGAGGGAGATAGTGAGGGAGAGAGATAGTGAGGGAGAGAGAGATAGTGAGGGAGAGAGAGATAGTGAGGGAGAGAGAGAGTGAGGGAGAGAGAGAGTGAGGGAGAGAGAGAGAGTGAGAGAGAGAGATAGTGAGGGAGAGAGAGAGATAGTGAGGGAGAGAGAGAGATAGTGAGGGGGAGAGAGATAGTGAGGGAGAGAGAGAGATAGTGAGGGGGAGAGAGATAGTGAGGGAGAGAGAGAGATAGTGAGGGAGAGAGAGAGATAGTGAAGGGGAGAGAGATAGTGAGGGAGAGAGAGAGATAGTGAGGGGGAGAGAGATAGTGAGGGAGAGAGAGAGATAGTGAGGGGTAGAGAGATAGTGAGGGAGAGAGAGAGATAGTGAGGGAGAGAGAGAGATAGTGAGGGAGAGAGAGATAGGGAGAGAGAGAGATAGTGAGGGAGAGAGAGATAGAGAGGGGGAGAGAGATAGGAAGGGAGAGATAGATAGGGAGGGAAAGAGAGATAGTGAGGGAGAGAGATAGTGAGGGAGAGAGGTAGTGAGGGAGAGAGATAGTGAGGGAGGGAGAGATAGTGAGGGAGGGAGAGATAGTGAGGGAGTGAGAGATAGCGAGGGAGAGAGATAGGGAGAGAGAGAGATAGGGAGGGAGACAGAGAAAGTGAAGGAGAGAGAGATAGTGAGGGTGAGAGATAGTGAGGGAGACAGAGATAGTCAGGGAGAGAGAAAGTGAGGGAGAGAGACAGATAGTGAGGGAGAGAGAGGTAGGGAGGGAGAGGGAGATAGT
Organism: Carcharhinus amblyrhynchos; assembly: GCF_965287045.1. Classification (NCBI taxonomy): domain Eukaryota; kingdom Metazoa; phylum Chordata; class Chondrichthyes; order Carcharhiniformes; family Carcharhinidae; genus Carcharhinus; species Carcharhinus amblyrhynchos. The sequence goes on along the minus strand of NW_027650206.1, from coordinate 25,934 downwards.
GATGGAGAGAGAGATAGTGAGGGAGAGAGAGAGATAGTGAGGGAGAGAGAGGTAGTGAGGGAGAGAGAGGTAGTGAGGGAGAGAGAGATAGTGAGGGGGAGACTCCCTCAGCACCGACCCTCCCACAGTGCGGGAATTCCCTCAGCACCGACCCTCCCACAGTGCGGGACTCCCTCAGCATCGACCCTCCCACAGTGCGGGACTACCTCAGCATCGACCCTCCCACAGTGCGGGACTCCCTCAGCACCGACCCTCCCACAGTGCGGGACTCCCTCAGCACTGACCCTCACACAGTGCGGGACTCCCTCAGCACTGACCCTCCCACAGTGCGGGACTCCCTCAGCATCGACCCTCCCACAGTGCGGGACTCCCTCAGCACTGACCCTCCCACAGTGCGGGACTCCCTCAGCACCGACCCTCCCCACAGTGCGGCGTTCCCTCAGCACCGACCCTCCCACAGTGCGGCGCTCCCTCAGCACCGGCCCTCCCACAGTGCGGGACTCCCTCAGCCCCGACCCTCCCACAGTGCGGGACTCCCTCAGCACCGACCCTCCCACAGTGCGGGTCTCCCTCAGCACCGACCCTCCCCACAGTGCGGGACTCCCTCAGCACCGACCCTCCCACAGTGCGTGACTCCCTCAGCACCGACGCTCCCACAGTGCGGCGCTCCCTCAGCACCGACCCTCCCACAGTGCGGGACTCCCTCAGCACTGACCCTCCCACAGTGCGGGACTCCCTCAGCACCGACCCTCCCACAGTGCGGCACTCCCTCAGCACCGACCCTCCCACAGTGCGGGACTCCCTCAGCACTGACCCTCCCACAGTGCAGCACTCCCTCAGCACTGACCCTCCCACAGTGCGGCACTCCCTCAGCACCGACCCTCCCACAGTGCGGGACTCCCTCAGCACTGACCCTCCCACAGTGCGGGACTCCCTCAGCACTGACCCTCGCACAGTGCGGCACTCCCTCAGCACCGACCCTCCCACAGTGCGGGACTCCCTCAGCACCGACCCTCCCACAGTGCGGGACTCCCTCAGCACCGACCCTCCCACAGTGCGGGACTCTCTCAGCACCGACCCTCCCACAGTGCGGGACTCTCTCAGCACCGACCCTCCCACAATGCAGGACTCCCTCAGCACTGACCCTCCCACAGTGCGGGACTCCCTCAGCATCGACCCTCCCACAGTGCGGCGTTCCCTCAGCACTGACCCTCCCACAGTGCGGCGCTCACTCAGCACTGACCCTCCCACAGTGCGGGACTCCCTCAGCTCCGACCCTCCCACAGTGCAGGACTCCCTCAGCACCGACCCTCCCACAGTGCGGGACTCCCTCAGAACTGACCGTCCCACAGTGCGGGACTCCCTCAGCTCCGACACTCCCACAGTGCAGGACTCCCTCAGCACCGAACCTCCCACAGTACGGGACTCCCTCAGCACTGACTCTCCCACAGTGCGGACTCCCTCAGCACTGATCCTCCCACAGTGCGGGACTCCCTCAGCACTGACCCTCCCACAGTGCGGGACTCCCTCAGCACTGACACTCCCCACAGTGCGGGACTCCCTCAGCACCGACCCTCCCACAGTGCGGGACTCCCTCAGCACCGACCCTCCCACAGTGCGGGGCTCCCTCAGCACTGACCCTCCCACAGTGCGGGACTCCCTCAGCACCGACCCTCCCACAGTGCGGGACTCCCTCTGCACTGACACTCCCACAGTGCGGGACTCCCTCAGCACTGAGCCTCCCACAGTGCGGGACTCCCTCAGCACTGACCCTCCCACAGTGCGGGACTCCCTCAGCACTGACCCTCCCACAGTGCGGGACTCCCTCAGCACCGACCCTCCCACAGTGCGGGACTCCCTCAGCACCGACCCTCCCGCAGTGCGGCACTCCCTCAGCACTGACCATCCCACAGTGCGGGACTCCCTCAGCACTGACCCTCCCACAGTGCGGGACTCCCTCAGCACCGACCCTCCCACAGTGCGGGACTCCCTCAGCACCGACCCTCCCACAGTGCGGGACTCCCTCAGCACCGACCCTCCCACAGTGCAGCGTTCCCTCAGCACCGACCCTCCCACAGTGCGGGACTCCCTCAGCACCGACCCTCCCCACAGTGCGGCGTTCCCTCAGCACCGACCCTCCCACAGTGCATGACTCCATCAGCACCGACCCTCCCACAGTGCGGGACACCCTCAGCACTGACCCTCCCACAGTGCGGCACTCCCTCAGCACTGACCCTCCCACAGTGCGGCACTCCCTCAGCACCGACCCTCCCACAGTGCGGGACTCCCTCAGCACTGACCCTCCCACAGTGCGGGACTCCCTCAGCATCGACCCTCCCACAGTGCGGGACTCCCTCAGCACTGACCCTCCCACAGTGCGGGACTCCCTCAGCACCGACCCTCCCACAGTGCGGGACTCCCTCAGCACTGACCCTCACACAGTGCGGGACTCCCTCAGCACTGACCCTCCCACAGTGCGGGACTCCCTCAGCATCGACCCTCCCACAGTGCGGGACTCCCTCAGCACTGACCCTCCCACAGTGCGGGACTCCCTCAGCACCGACCCTCCCCACAGTGCGGCGTTCCCTCAGCACCGACCCTCCCACAGTGCGGCGCTCCCTCAGCACCGGCCCTCCCACAGTGCGGGACTCCCTCAGCACCGACCCTCCCCACAGTGCGGCGCTCCCTCAGCACTGACGCTCCCACAGTGCGGGACTCCCTCAGCACCGACCCTCCCACAGTGCGTGACTCCCTCAGCACCGACGCTCCCACAGTGCGGCCCTCCCTCAGCACCGACCCTCCCACAGTGCGGGACTCCCTCAGCACTGACCCTCCCACAGTGCGGGACTCCCTCAGCACCGACCCTCCCACAGTGCGGCACTCCCTCAGCACTGACCCTCCCACAGTGCGGGACTCCCTCAGCACTGACCCTCCCACAGTGCAGCACTCCCTCAGCACTGACCCTCCCACAGTGCGGCACTCCCTCAGCACCGACCCTCCCACAGTGCGGGACTCCCTCAGCACTGACCCTCCCACAGTGCGGGACTCCCTCAGCACTGACCCTCGCACAGTGCGGCACTCCCTCAGCACCGACCCTCCCACAGTGCGGGACTCCCTCAGCACCGACCCTCCCACAGTGCGGGACTCTCTCAGCACCGACCCTCCCACAATGCGGGACTCCCTCAGCACTGACCCTCCCACAGTGCGGGACTCCCTCAGCATCGACCCTCCCACAGTGCGGCGTTCCCTCAGCACTGACCCTCCCACAGTGCGGGACTCCCTCAGCACTGACCCTCCCACAGTGCGGCGCTCCCTCAGCACTGACCCTCCCACAGTGCGGGACTCCCTCAGCACCGACCCTCCCACAGTGCGGGACTCCCTCAGCACTGACCCTCCCACAGTGCGGGACTCCCTCAGCTCCGACACTCCCACAGTGCAGGACTCCCTCAGCACCGACCCTCCCACAGTGCGGGACTCCCTCAGCACTGACTCTCCCACAGTGCGGACTCCCTCAGCACTGATCCTCCCACAGTGCGGGACTCCCTCAGCACTGACCCTCCCACAGTGCGGGACTCCCTCAGCACTGACACTCCCCACAGTGCGGGACTCCCTCAGCACCGACCCTCCCACAGTGCGGGACTCCCTCAGCACCGACCCTCCCACAGTGCGGGGCTCCCTCAGCACTGACCCTCCCACAGTGCGGGACTCCCTCAGCACCGACCCTCCCACAGTGCGGGACTCCCTCAGCACCGACCCTCCCCACAGTGCGGCGTTCCCTCAGCACCGACCCTCCCACAGTGCGTGACTCCCTCAGCACCGACCCTCCCACAGTGCGGGACACCGTCAGCACTGACCCTCCCACAGTGCGGCACTCCCTCAGCACTGACCCTCCCACAGTGCGGCACTCCCTCAGCACCGACCCTCCCACAGTGCGGGACTCCCTCAGCACTGACCCTCCCACAGTGCGGGACTCCCTCAGCATCGACCCTCCCACAGTGCGGCGTTCCCTCAGCACTGACCCTCCCACAGTGCGGGACTCCCTCAGCACTGACCCTCCCACAGTGCGGGACTCCGTCAGCTCCGACCCTCCCACAGTGCAGGACTCCCTCAGCACCGACCCTCCCACAGTGCGGGACTCCCTCAGCACTGACCCTCCCACAGTGCGGGACTCCCTCAGCTCCGACACTCCCACAGTGCAGGACTCCCTCAGCACCGACCTTCCCACAGTGCGGGACTCCCTCAGCACTGACGCTCCCACCGCGCAGCGCTCCCTCAGCACTGACCCTCCCACAGCGCGGGACTCCCTCAGCACTGACCCTCCCACAGTGCGGGACTCCCTCAGCACTGACCCTCCCACAGTGCGGGACTCCCTCAACACCGACCCTCCCACAGTGCGGCACTCCCTCAGCACTGACCCTCCCATAGTGCTGGACTCCCTCAGCACTGACCCTCCCACAGTGCGGCGCTCCCTCAGCACTGACCCTCCCACAGTGCGGGACTCCCTCAGCACCGACCCTCCCACAGTGCGGGACTCCCTCAGCACTGATCCTCCCACAGTGCGTGACTCCCTCAGCACTGACCCTCCCACAGTGCGGGACTCCCTCAGCACTGACCCTCCCACAGTGCGGGACTCCCTCAGCACTGACCATCCCACAGTGCGGGACTCCCTCAGCACTGACCCTCCCTCAGTGCGGCGCTCCCTCAGCACCGACCCTCCCAAAGTGCAGCGCTCCCACAGCACCGACCCTCCCACAGTGCGGGACTCCCTCAGCACTGACCCTCCCACAGTGCGGGACTCCCTCAGCACTGACCCTCCCACAGTGCGGGACTCCCTCACGCCCTGACCCTCCCACAGTGCGGGACTCCCTCAGCACTGACCCTCCCACAGTGCGGGACTCCCTCAGCACTGGCCCTCCCACATTGCGGGACTCCCTCAGCTCCAACCCTCCCACAGTGCGGGACTCCCTCAGCACTGACCCTCCCACAGTGCGGGACTCCCTCAGCACTGACCCTCCCACAGTGCGGGACTCCCTCACGCACTGACCCTCCCACAGTGCGGGACTCCCTCAGCACCGACCCTCCCACAGTGCGGGACTCCCTCAGCACTGGCCCTCCCACAGTGCGGGACTCCCTCAGCACTGACCCTCCCACAGTGTGGCACTCCCTCAGCACTGACCCTCCCACAGTGCGGGACTCCCTCAGCACCGACCCTCCCACAGTGCAGGACTCCATCAGCACCGACCCTCCCACAGTGCGGGACTCCCTCAGCACTGACCCTCCCACAGTGCAGGACTCCCTCAGCACCGACCCTACCACAGTGCGGGACTCCCTCAGCACTGACCCTCCCACAGTGCAGGACTCCCTCAGCACTGACCCTCCCACAGCGCGGGACTACCTCAGCACTGACCCTCCCACAGTGCGTGACTCCCTCAGCACCGACCCTCCCACAGTGCGGGACTCCCTCAGCACTGACCCTCCCACAGTGCGGCACTCCCTCAGCACTGACCCTCCCACAGTGCGGCCCTCCCTCAGCATCGACCCTCCCACAGTGCGGCGTTCCCTCAGCACCGACCCTCCCACAGTGCGGGACTCCCTCAGCACTGACCCTCCCACAGTGCGGCGCTCCCTCAGCACTGACCCTCCCACAGTGCGGCGCTCCCTCAGCACTGACCCTCCCACAGTGCGGGACTCCCTCAGCATCGACCCTCCCACAGTGCGGCGTTCCCTCAGCACCGACCCTCCCACAGTGCGGGACTCCCTCAGCACTGACCCTCCCACAGTGCGGCGCTCCCTCAGCACTGACCCTCCCACAGTGCGGGACTCCCTCAGCACCGACCCTCCCACAGTGCGGGACTCCCTCAGCTCCGACCCTCCCACAGTGCAGGACTCCCTCAGCACCGACCCTCCCACAGTGCGGGACTCCCTCAGCACTGACCCTCCCACAGTGCGGGACTCCCTCAGCTCCGACCCTCCCACAGTGCGGGACTCCCTCAGCACTGACTCTCCCACAGTGCGGACTCCCTCAGCACTGATCCTCCCACAGTGCGGGAATCCCTCAGCACTGACCTTCCCACAGTGCGGGACTCCCTCAGCACTGACACTCCCCACAGTGCGGGACTCCCTCAGCACCGACCCTCCCACAGTGCGGGACTCCCTCAGCACCGACCCTCCCACAGTGCGGGACTCCCTCAGCACCAACCCTCCCACAGTGCGGCGCTCCCTCAGCACTGACCCTCCCACAGTGCGGGACTCCCTCAGCACCGACCCTCCCACAGTGCGGGACTCCCTCTGCACCGACCCTCCCACAGTGCGGGACTCCCTCAGCACTGAACCTCCCACAGTGCGGGATTCCCTCAGCACTGACCCTCCCACAGTGCGGGACTCCCTCAGCACCGACCCTCCCACAGTGCGGCACTCCCTCAGCACCGACCCTCCCACAGTGCGGGACTCCCTCAGCACCGACCCTCCCACAGTGCGGCACTCCCTCAGCACCGACCCTCCCACAGTGCGGCGCTCCCTCAGCACTGACCCTCCCACAGTGCGGGACTCCCTCAACACCGACCCTCCCACAGTGCGGCACTCCCTCAGCACTGACCCTCCCATAGTGCGGGACTCCCTCAGCACTGACCCTCCCACAGTGCGGCGCTCCCTCAGCACTGACCCTCCCACAGTGCGGGACTCCCTCAGCACCGACCCTCCCACAGTGCGGGACTCCATCAGCACTGACCCTCCCACAGTGCGGGACTCCCTCAGCACCGACCCTCCCACAGTGCGGGACTCCCTCAGCACTGACCCTCCCACAGTGCGGGACTCCCTCAGCACTGACCATCCCACAGTGCGGGACTCCCTCAGCACTGACCCTCCCTCAGTGCGGCGCTCCCTCAGCACCGACCCTCCCAAAGTGCAGCGCTCCCTCAGCACTGACCCTCCCACAGTGCGGGACTCCCTCAGCACTGACCCTCCCACAGTGCGGGACTCCCTCAGCTCCAACCCTCCCACAGTGCGGGACTCCCTCAGCACTGACCCTCCCACAGTGCAGGACTCCCTCAGCACTGACCCTCCCACAGTGCGGGACTCCCTCACGCACTGACCCTCCCACAGTGCGGGACTCCCTCAGCACTGACCCTCCCACAGTGCGGCACTCCCTCAGCACTGACCCTCCCACAGTGCGGGACTCCCTCAGCACCGACCCTCCCACAGTGCGGGACTCCCTCAGCACTGACCCTCCCACAGTGCAGGACTCCCTCAGCACCGACCCTACCACAGTGCGGGACTCCCTCAGCACTGACCCTCCCACAGTGCGGGACTCCCTCAGCACTGACCCTCCCACAGCGTGGGACTCCCTCAGCACTGACCCTCCCACAGTGCGGGACTCCATCAACACCGACCATCCCACAGTGCAGGACTCCCTCAGCACTGACCCTCCCACAGCGCGGGAATCCCTCAGCACTGACCCTCCCACAGTGCGGGACTCCCTCAGCACTGAACCTCCCACAGTGCGGGACTCCCTCAGCACTGACCCTCCCACAGTGCGGGACTCCCTCAGCAACGACCCTCCCACAGTGCGGGACTCCCTCAGCACCGACCCTCCCACAGTGCGGGACTCCCTCAGCACCGACCCTCCCACAGTGCGGGACTCCCTCAGCACTGACGCTCCCACCGCGCGGCGCTCCCTCAGCACTGACCCTCCCACAGCGCGGGACTCCCTCAGCACTGACCCTCCCACAGTGCGGGACTCCCTCAGCACTGACCCTCCCACAGTGCGGGACTCCCTCAACACCGACCCTCGCACAGTGCGGCACTCCCTCAGCTCTGACCCTCCCATAGTGCGGGACTCCCTCAGCACTGACCCTCCCACAGTGCGGCGCTCCCTCAGCACTGTCCCTCCCACAGTGCGGGACTCCCTCAGCACCGACCCTCCCACAGTGCGGGACTCCCCAGCACCGACCCTCCCACAGTGCGGGACTCCCTCAGCACCGACCCTCCCACAGTGCGGGACTCCCTTAGCACTGACCCTCCCACAGTGCGTGACTCCCTCAGCACTGACCCTCCCACAGTGCGGGACTCCCTCAGCACCGACCCTCCCACAGTGCGGGACTCCCTCAGCACCGACCCTCCCACAGTGCGGCGCTCCCTCAGCACCGACCCACCCACAGTGCGGGACTCCCTCAGCACTGACCCTCCCACAGTGCGGGACTCCCTCAGCACTGACCCTCCCTCAGTGCGGCGCTCCCTCAGCACCGACCCTCCCAAAGTGCAGCGCTCCCTCAGCACTGACCCTCCCACAGTGCGGGACTCCCTCAGCACTGACCCTCCCACAGTGCGGGACTCCCTCAGCTCCAACCCTCCCACAGTGCGGGACTCCCTCAGCACTGACCCTCCCACAGTGCGGGACTCCCTCAGCACTGACCCTCCCACAGTGCGGGACTCCCTCACGCACTGACCCTCCCACAGTGCGGGACTCCCTCAGCACCGACCCTCCCACAGTGCGGGACTCCCTCAGCACTGGCCCTCCCACAGTGCGGGACTCCCTCAGCACTGACCCTCCCACAGTGCGGCACTCCCTCAGCACTGACCCTCCCACAGTGCGGGACTCCCTCAGCACCGACCCTCCCACAGTGCAGGACTCCATCAGCACCGACCCTCCCACAGTGCGGGACTCCCTCAGCACTGACCCTCCCACAGTGCAGGACTCCCTCAGCACCGACCCTACCACAGTGCGGGACTCCCTCAGCACTGACCCTCCCACAGTGCAGGACTCCCTCAGCACTGACCCTCCCGCAGCGCGGGACTCCCTCAGCACTGACCCTCCCACAGTGCGGGACTCCCTCAGCACCGACCCTCCCACAGTGCGGGACTCCCTCAGCACTGACCCTCCCACAGTGCGGCACTCCCTCAGCACTGACCCTCCCACAGTGCGGCCCTCCCTCAGCATCGACCCTCCCACAGTGCGGCGTTCCCTCAGCACCGACCCTCCCACAGTGCGGGACTCCCTCAGCACTGACCCTCCCACAGTGCGGCGCTCCCTCAGCACTGACCCTCCCACAGTGCGGGACTCCCTCAGCACCGACCCTCCCACAGTGCGGGACTCCCTCAGCTCCGACCCTCCCACAGTTTAGGACTCCCTCAGCACCGACCCTCCCACAGTGCGGGACTCCCTCAGCACTGACCCTCCCACAGTGCGGGACTCCCTCAGCTCCGACACTCCGACAGTGCAGTACTCCCTCAGCACCGACCTTCCCAAAGTGCGGGACTCCCTCAGCACTGACTCTCCCACAGTGCGGACTCCCTCAGCACTGATCCTCCCACAGTGCGGGACTCCCTCAGCACTGACCCTCCCACAGTGCGGGACTCCCTCAGCACTGACACTCCCCACAGTGCGGGCCTCCCTCAGCACCGACCCTCCCACAGTGCGGGACTCCCTCAGCACCGACCCTCCCACAGTGCGGGACTCCCTCAGCACCGACCCTCCCACAGTGCGGGACTCCCTCAGCACCAACCCTCCCACAGTGCGGCGCTCCCTCAGCACTGACCCTCCCACAGTGCGGGACTCCCTCAGCACCGACCCTCCCACAGTGCGGGACTCCCTCTGCACCGACCCTCCCACAGTGCGGGACTCCCTCAGCACTGAACCTCCCACAGTGCGGGATTCCCTCAGCACTGACCCTCCCACAGTGCGGGACTCCCTCAGCACCGACCCTCCCAAAGTGCGGCACTCCCTCAGCACCGACCCTCCCACAGTGCGGGACTCCCTCAGCACCGACCCTCCCACAGTGCGGCACTCCCTCAGCACCGACCCTCCCACAGTGCGGCGCTCCCTCAGCACCGACCCTCCCACAGTGCGGGACTCCCTCAACACCGACCCTCCCACAGTGCGGCACTCCCTCAGCACTGACCCTCCCATAGTGCGGGACTCCCTCAGCACTGACCCTCCCACAGTGCGACGCTCCCTCAGCACTGACCCTCCCACAGTGCGGGACTCCCTCAGCACCGACCCTCCCACAGTGCGGGACTCCCTCAGCACTGACCCTCCCACAGTGCGGGACTCCATCAGCACTGACCATCCCACAGTGCGGGACTCCCTCAGCACTGACCCTCCCTCAGTGCGGCGCTCCCTCAGCACCGACCCTCCCAAAGTGCAGCGCTCCCTCAGCACTGACCCTCCCACAGTGCGGGACTCCCTCAGCACTGACCCTCCCACAGTGCGGGACTCCCTCAGCTCCAACCCTCCCACAGTGCGGGACTCCCTCAGCACTGACCCTCCCACAGTGCGGGACTCCCTAAGCACTGACACTCCCACAGTGCGGGACTCCCTCAGCACTGACCATCCCACAGTGCGGGACTCCCTCAGCTCCGACACTCCCACAGTGCAGGACTCCCTCAGCACCGACCTTCCCACAGTGCGGGACTCCCTCAGCACTTACCCTCCCACAGTGCGGGACTCCCTCAGAACCGACCCTCCCACAGTGCGGGACTCCCTCAGCACTGACTCTCCCACAGTGCGGACTCCCACAGCACTGACCCTCCCACAGTGCGGGACTCCCTCAGCACTGATCCTCCCACAGTGCGGGACTCCCTCAGCACTGACCCTCCCACAGGGCGGGACTCCCTCAGCACTGACACTCCCCACAGTGCGGGACTCCCTCAGCACCGACCCTCCCACAGTGCGGGACTCCCTCAGCACCGACCCTCCCACAGTGCGGGGCTCCCTCAGCACTGACCCTCCCACAGTACGGGACTCCCTCAGCACCGACCCTCCCACGGTGCGGGACTCCCTCAGCACTGACCCTCCCACAGTGCGGGACTCCCTCAGCACTGAACCTCCCACAGTGCGGGACTCCCTCAGCACTGACCCTCCCACAGTGCGGGACTCCCTCAGCAACGACCCTCCCACAGTGCGGCGCTCCCTCAGCACTGACGCTCCCACCGCGCGGCGCTCCCTCAGCACTGACCCTCCCACAGCGCGGGACTCCCTCAGCACTGACCCTCCCACAGTGCGGGACTCCCTCAGCACTGACCCTCCCACAGTGCGGGACTCCCTCAACACCGACCCTTCCACTGTGCGGCACTCCCTCAGCACTGACCCTCCCATAGTGCGGGACTCCCTCAGCACTGACCCTCCCACAGTGCGGCGCTCCCTCAGCACTGACCCTCCCACAGTGCGGGACTCCCTCAGCACCGACCCTCCCACAGTGCGGGACTCCATCAGCACTGACCCTCCCACAGTGCGGGACTCCCTCAGCACCGACACTCCCACAGTGCGGGACTCCCTCAGCACTGACCCTCCCACAGTGCGTGACTCCCTCAGCACTGACCCTCCCACAGTGCGGGACTCCCTCAGCACTGACCCTCCCACAGTGCGGGACTCCCTCAGCACTGACCATCCCACAGTGCGGGACTCCCTCAGCACTGACCCTCCCTCAGTGCGGCGCTCCCTCAGCACCGACCCTCCCAAAGTGCAGCGCTCCCTCAGCACTGACCCTCCCACAGTGCGGGACTCCCTCAGCACTGACCCTCCCACAGTGCGGGACTCCCTCAGCTCCAACCCTCCCACAGTGCGGGACTCCCTCAGCACTGACCCTCCCACAGTGCGGGACTCCCTCAGCACTGACCCGCCCACAGTGCGGGACTCCCTCACGCACTGACCCTCCCACAGTGCGGGACTCCCTCAGCACCGACCCTCCCACAGTGCGGGACTCCCTCAGCACTGGCCCTCCCACAGTGCGGGACTCCCTCAGCACTGACCCTCCCACAGTGCGGCACTCCCTCAGCACTGACCCTCCCACAGTGCGGGACTCCCTCAGCACCGACCCTCCCACAGTGCAGGACTCCATCAGCACCGACCCTCCCACAGTGCGGGACTCCCTCAGCACTGACCCTCCCACAGTGCAGGACTCCCTCAGCACCGACCCTACCACAGTGCGGGACTCCCTCAGCACTGACCCTCCCACAGTGCAGGACTCCCTCAGCACTGACCCTCCCACAGCGCGGGACTCCCTCAGCACTGACCCTCCCACAGTGCGTGACTCCCTCAGCACCGACCCTCCCACAGTGCGGGACTCCCTCAGCACTGACCCTCCCACAGTGCGGCACTCCCTCAGCACTGACCCTCCCACAGTGCGGCCCTCCCTCAGCATCGACCCTCCCACAGTGCGGCGTTCCCTCAGCACCGACCCTCCCACAGTGCGGGACTCCCTCAGCACTGACCCTCCCACAGTGCGGCGCTCCCTCAGCACTGACCCTCCCACAGTGCGGCGCTCCCTCAGCACTGACCCTCCCACAGTGCGGGACTCCCTCAGCATCGACCCTCCCACAGTGCGGCGTTCCCTCAGCACCGACCCTCCCACAGTGTGGGACTCCCTCAGCACTGACCGTCCCACAGTGCGGGACTCGCTGAGCACTGACCCTCCCACAGTGCGGGACTCCCTCAGCACTGACCCTCCCACAGTGCGGCGCTCCCTCAGCACTCACCCTCCCACAGTGCGGGACTCCCTCAGCACCGACCCTCCCACAGTGCGGGACTCCCTCAGCTCCGACCCTCCCACAGTGCAGGACTCCCTCAGCACCGACCCTCCCACAGTGCGGGACTCCCTCAGCACTGACCCTCCCACAGTGCGGGACTCCCTCAGCTCCGACACTCCCACAGTGCAGGATTCCCTCAGCACCGACCTTCCCACAGTGCGGGACTCCCTCAGCACTGACTCTCCCACAGTGCGGACTCCCTCAGCACTGATCCTCCCACAGTGCGGGACTCCCTCAGCACTGACCCTCCCACAGTGCGGGACTCCCTCAGCACTGACACTCCCCACAGTGCGGGACTCCCTCAGCACCGACTCTCCCACAGTGCGGGACTCCCTCAGCACCGACCCTCCCACAGTGCGGGACTCCCTCAGCACCGACCCTCCCACAGTGCGGGACTCCCTCAGCAAAAACCCTCCCACAGTGCGGCGCTCCCTCAGCACTGACCCTCCCACAGTGCGGGACTCCCTCAGCACTGACCCTCCCACAGTGCGGGACTCCCTCAGCACTGACACTCCCCACAGTGCGGGACTCCCTCAGCACCGACTCTCCCACAGTGCGGGAGTCACTCAGCACGGACCCTCCCACAGTGCGGGACTCCCTCAGCACCGACCCTCCCACAGTGCGGGACTCCCTCAGCACTGACCCTCCCACAGTGCGGGACTCCCTCAGCACCGACCCTCCCACAGTGCGGGACTCCCTCAGCACTGACCCTCCCACAGTGCGGGACTCCCTCAGCACCGACCCTCCCACAGTGCGGGACTCCCTCAGCACTGACCCTCCCACAGTGCGGGACTCCCTCAGCACTGACCCTCCCACAGTGCGGGACTCCCTCAGCACTGACCCTCCCACAGTACGGGACTCCCTCAGCACTGACCCTCCCACAGTACGGGACTCCCTCAGCACTGACCCTCCCACAGTACGGGACTCCCTCAGCACTGACCCTCCCACAGTGCGGGACTCCCTCAGCACCGACCCTCCCACAGTGCGGGACTCCCTCAGCACTGACCCTCCCACAGTGCGGGACTCCCTCAGCACTGACCCTCCCACAGTGCGGGACTCCCTCAGCACTGACCCTCCCACAGCGCGGGACTCCCTCAGCACTGACCCTCCCACAGTGCGGGACTCCCTCAACACCGACCCTCCCACAGTGCAGGACTCCCTCAGCACTGACCCTCCCACAGTGCGGGACTCCCTCAGCACAGACCCTCCCACAGCGCGGGACTCCCTCAGCTCCGACCCTCCCACAGTGCAGGACTCCCTCAGCACCGACCCTCCCACAGTGCGGGACTCCCTCAGCACTGACCCTCCCACAGTGCGGGACTCCCTTAGCTCCGACCCTCCCACAGTGCAGGACTCCCTCAGCACCGACCCTCCCACAGTGCGGGACTCCCTCAGCACTGACTCTCCCACAGTGCGGACTCCCTCAGCACTGATCCTCCCACAGTGCGGGACTCCCTCAGCACTGACACTCCCCACAGTGCGGGACTCCCTCAGCACCGACCCTCCCACAGTGCAGGACTCCATCAGCACCGACCCTCCCACAGTGCGGGACTCCCTCAGCACTGACCCTCCCACAGTGCGGGACTCCCTCAGCACCGACCCTCCCACAGTGCGGGACTCCCTCTGCACTGACCCTCCCACAGTGCGGGACTCCCTCAGCACCGACACTCCCACAGTGCGGGACTCCCTCAACACCGACCCTCCCACAGTGCGGCACTCCCTCAGCACCGACCCTCCCACAGTGCGGGACTCCCTCAGCACTGACCCTCCCACAGTGCGGGACTCCCTCAGCACTGACCCTCCCAAAGTGCGGCAATCCCTCAGCACTGACCCTCCCACAGTGCGGGACTCCCTCAGCTCTGACCCCCCCACAGTGCGGGACTCCCTCAGCACTGACCCTCCCACAGTGCGGGACTCCCTCAGCACTGACCCTCCCACAGTGCGGGACTCCCTCAGGACCGACCATCCCACAGTGCGGGACTCCCTCAGCACCGACCCTCCAACAGTGCGGGACTCCCTCAGCACCGACCCTCCCACAGTGCGGCACTCCCTCAGCACCGACCCTCCCACAGTGCAGGACTCCCTCAGCACCGACCCTCCCACAGTGCGGGAGTCCCTCAGCACCGACCCTCCCACAGTGCGGGACTCCCTCAGCACCGACCCTCCCACGGTGCGGGACTCCCTCAGCACCAACCCTCCCACAGTGCAGGACTCCCTCAGCACCGACCCTCCCACAGTGCAGGACTCCCTCAGCACTGACCCTCCCAAAGTGCGGCAATCCCTCAGCACTGACCCTCCCACAGTGCGGGACTCCCTCAGCACTGACCCTCCCACAGTGCGGGACTCCCTCAGCACTGACCCTCCCACAGTACGGGACTCCCTCAGCACTGACCCTCCCACAGTACGGGACTCCCTCAGCACTGACCCTCCCACAGCACGGGACTCCCTCAGCACTGACCCTCCCACAGTGCGGGACTCCCTCAGCACCGACCCTCCCACAGTGCGGGACTCCCTCAGCACTGACCCTCCCACAGTGCGGGACTCCCTCAGCACTGACCCTCCCACAGTGCGGGACTCCCTCAGCACTGACCCTCCCACAGCGCGGGACTCCCTCAGCACTGACCCTCCCACAGTGCGGGACTCCCTCAACACCGACCCTCCCACAGTGCAGGACTCCCTCAGCACTGACCCTCCCACAGTGCGGGACTCCCTCAGCACTGACCCTCCCACAGGCCGGGACTCCCTCAGCTCCGACCCTCCCACAGTGCAGGACTCCCTCAGCACCGACCCTCCCACAGTGCGGGACTCCCTCAGCACTGACCCTCCCACAGTGCGGGACTCCCTTAGCTCCGACCCTCCCACAGTGCAGGACTCCCTCAGCACCGACCCTCCCACAGTGCGGGACTCCCTCAGCACTGACTCTCCCACAGTGCGGACTCCCTCAGCACTGATCCTCCCACAGTGCGGGACTCCCTCAGCACTGACCCTCCCACAGTGCGGGACTCCCTCAGCACTGACCCTCCCACAGTGCGGGACTCCCTCAGAACTGACCCTCCCACAGTGCGGGACTCCCTCAGCACTGACCCTCCCACAGTGCGGGACTCCCTCAGAACTGACCCTCCCACAGTGCGGGACTCCCTCAGCTCCGACACTCCCACAGTGCAGGACTCCCTCAGCACCGACCCTCCCACAGTGCGGGACTCCCTCAGCACTGACTCTCCCACAGTGCGGACTCCCTCAGCACTGATCCTCCCACAGTGCGGGACTCCCTCAGCACTGACCCTCCCACAGTGCGGGACTCCCTCAGCACCGACCCTCCCACAGTGCAGGACTCCATCAGCACCGACCCTCCCATAGTGCGGGACTCCCTCAGCACTGACCCTCCCACAGTGCGGGACTCCCTCAGCACCGACCCTCCCACAGTGCGGGACTCCCTCTGCACTGACCCTCCCACAGTGCGGGACTCCCTCAGCACCGACACTCCCACAGTGCGGGACTCCCTCAACACCGACCCTCCCACAGTGCGGCACTCCCTCAGCACTGACCCTCCCACAGTGCGGGACTCCCTCAGCTCTGACACCCCCACAGTGCGGGAGTCCCTCAGCACCGACCCTCCCACAGTGCGGGACTCCCTCAGCACCGACCCTCCCACGGTGCGGGACTCCCTCAGCACCGACCCTCCCACAGTGCAGGACTCCCTCAGCACCGACCCTCCCACAGTGCAGGACTCCCTCAGCACTGACCCTCCCAAAGTGCGGCAATCCCTCAGCACTGACCCTCCCACAGTGCGGGACTCCCTCAGCACTGACCCTCCCACAGTGCGGGACTCCCTCAGCACTGACCCTCCCACAGTACGGGACTCCCTCAGCACTGACCCTCCCACAGTACGGGACTCCCTCAGCACTGACCCTCCCACAGCACGGGACTCCCTCAGCACTGACCCTCCCACAGTGCGGGACTCCCTCAGCACCGACCCTCCCACAGTGCGGGACTCCCTCAGCACTGACCCTCCCACAGTGCGGGACTCCCTCAGCACTGACCCTCCCACAGTGCGGGACTCCCTCAGCACTGACCCTCCCACAGCGCGGGACTCCCTCAGCACTGACCCTCCCACAGTGCGGGACTCCCTCAACACCGACCCTCCCACAGTGCAGGACTCCCTCAGCACTGACCCTCCCACAGTGCGGGACTCCCTCAGCACTGACCCTCCCACAGCGCGGGACTCCCTCAGCTCCGACCCTCCCACAGTGCAGGACTCCCTCAGCACCGACCCTCCCACAGTGCGGGACTCCCTCAGCACTGACCCTCCCACAGTGCGGGACTCCCTTAGCTCCGACCCTCCCACAGTGCAGGACTCCCTCAGCACCGACCCTCCCACAGTGCGGGACTCCCTCAGCACTGACTCTCCCACAGTGCGGACTCCCTCAGCACTGACCCTCCCACAGCGCGGGACTCCCTCAGCACTGGCCCTCCCACATTGCGGGACTCCCTCAGCTCCAACCCTCCCACAGTGCGGGACTCCCTCAGCACTGACCCTCCCACAGTGCGGGAGTCCCTCAGCACTGACCCTCCCACAGTGCGGGACTCCCTCACGCACTGACCCTCCCACAGTGCGGGACTCCCTCAGCACCGACCCTCCCACAGTGCGGGACTCCCTCAGCACTGGCCCTCCCACAGTGCGGGACTCCCTCAGCACTGACCCTCCCACAATGCGGCACTCCCTCAGCACTGACCCTCCCACAGTGCGGGACTCCCTCAGCACCGACCCTCCCACAGTGCAGGACTCCATCAGCACCGACCCTCCCACAGTGCGGGACTCCCTCAGCACTGACCCTCCCACAGTGCAGGACTCCCTCAGCACCGACCCTACCACAGTGCGGGACTCCCTCAGCACTGACCCTCCCACAGTGCAGGACTCCCTCAGCACTGACCCTCCCACAGCGCGGGACTCCCTCAGCACTGACCCTCCCACAGTGCGTGACTCCCTCAGCACCGACCCTCCCACAGTGCGGGACTCCCTCAGCACTGACCCTCCCACAGTGCGGCACTCCCTCAGCACTGACCCTCCCACAGTGCGGCCCTCCCTCAGCATCGACCCTCCCACAGTGCGGCGTCCCTCAGCACCGACCCTCCCACAGTGCGGGACTCCCTCAGCACTGACCCTCCCACAGTGCGGCGCTCCCTCAGCACTGACCCTCCCACAGTGCGGCGCTCCCTCAGCACTGACCCTCCCACAGTGCGGGACTCCCTCAGCATCGACCCTCCCACAGTGCGGCGTTCCCTCAGCACCGACCCTCCCACTTTGCGGGACTCCCTCAGCACTGACCCTCCCACAGTGCGGCGCTCCCTCAGCACTGACCCTCCCACAGTGCGGGACTCCCTCAGCACCGACCCTCCCACAGTGCGGGACTCCCTCAGCTCCAACCCTCCCACAGTGCAGGACTCCCTCAGCACCGACCCTCCCACAGTGCGGGACTCCCTCAGCACTGACCCTCCCACAGTGCGGGACTCCCTCAGCTCCGACCCTCCCACAGTGCGGGACTCCCTCAGCACTGACTCTCCCACAGTGCGGACTCCCTCAGCACTGATCCTCCCACAGTGCGGGACTCCCTCAGCACTGACCCTCCCACAGTGCGGGACTCCCTCAGCACTGACACTCCCCACAGTGCGGGACTCCCTCAGCACCGACCCTCCCACAGTGCGGGACTCCCTCAGCACCGACCCTCCCACAGTGCGGGACTCCCTCAGCACCGACCCTCCCACAGTGCGGGACTCCCTCAGCACCAACCCTCCCACAGTGCGGCGCTCCCTCAGCACTGACCCTCCCACAGTGCGGGACTCCCTCAGCACCGACCCTCCCACAGTGCGGGACTCCCTCTGCACCGACCCTCCCACAGTGCGGGACTCCCTCAGCACTGAACCTCCCACAGTGCGGGATTCCCTCAGCACTGACCCTCCCGCAGTGCGGGACTCCCTCAGCACCGACCCTCCCACAGTGCGGCACTCCCTCAGCACCGACCCTCCCACAGTGCGGGACTCCCTCAGCACCGACCCTCCCACAGTGCGGCACTCCCTCAGCACCGACCCTCCCACAGTGCGGCGCTCCCTCAGCACTGACCCTCCCACAGTGCGGGACTCCCTCAACACCGACCCTCCCACAGTGCGGCACTCCCTCAGCACTGACCCTCCCATAGTGCGGGACTCCCTCAGCACTGACCCTCCCACAGTGCGGCGCTCCCTCAGCACTGACCCTCCCACAGTGCGGGACTCCCTCAGCACCGACCCTCCCACAGTGCGGGACTCCATCAGCACTGACCCTCCCACAGTGCGGGACTCCCTCAGCACCGACCCTCCCACAGTGCGGGACTCCCTCAGCACTGACCCTCCCACAGTGCGGGACTCCCTCAGCACTGACCATCCCACAGTGCGGGACTCCCTCAGCACTGACCCTCCCTCAGTGCGGCGCTCCCTCAGCACCGACCCTCCCAAAGTGCAGCGCTCCCTCAGCACTGACCCTCCCACAGTGCGGGACTCCCTCAGCACTGACCCTCCCACAGTGCGGGACTCCCTCAGCTCCAACCCTCCCACAGTGCGGGACTCCCTCAGCACTGACCCTCCCACAGTGCGGGACTCCCTCAGCACTGACCCTCCCACAGTGCGGGACTCCCTCACGCACTGACCCTCCCACAGTGCGGGACTCCCTCAGCACTGACCCTCCCACAGTGCGGCACTCCCTCAGCACTGACCCTCCCACAGTGCGGGACTCCCTCAGCACCGACCCTCCCACAGTGCGGGACTCCCTCAGCACTGACCCTCCCACAGTGCAGGACTCCCTCAGCACCGACCCTACCACAGTGCGGGACTCCCTCAGCACTGACCCTCCCACAGTGCGGGACTCCCTCAGCACTGACCCTCCCACAGCGTGGGACTCCCTCAGCACTGACCCTCCCACAGTGCGGGACTCCATCAACACCGACCATCCCACAGTGCAGGACTCCCTCAGCACTGACCCTCCCACAGCGCGGGAATCCCTCAGCGCTGACCCTCCCACAGTGCGGCACTCCCTCAGCACCGACCCTCCCACAGTGCTGGACTCCCACAGCACTGACCCTCCCACAGTGCGGGACTCCCTCAGCACTGACCCTCCCACAGTGCGGGACTCCCTCAGCACCGACCCTCCCACAGTGCGGGGCTCCCTCAGCACTGACCCTCCCACAGTGCGGGACACCCTCAGCACCGACCCTCCCACAGTGCGGGACTCCCTCAGCACCGACCCTCCCACAGTGCGGGGCTCCCTCAGCACTGACCCTCCCACAGTGCGGGACTCCCTCAGCACCGACCCTCCCACAGTGCGGGACTCCCTCAGCACTGACCCTCCCACAGTGCGGGACTCCCTCAGCACTGACCCTCCCACAGTGCGGGACTCCCTCAGCAACGACCCTCCCACAGTGCGGGACTCCCTCAGCACCGACCCTCCCACAGTGCGGGACTCCCTCAGCACCGACCCTCCCACAGTGCGGGACTCCCTCAGCACTGACGCTCCCACCGCGCGGCGCACCCTCAGCACTGACCCTCCCACAGCGCGGGACTCCCTCAGCACTGACCCTCCCACAGTGCGGGACTCCCTCAGCACTGACCCTCCCACAGTGCGGGACTCCCTCAACACCGACCCTCGCACAGTGCGGCACTCCCTCAGCACTGACCCTCCCATAGTGCGGGACTCCCTCAGCACTGACCCTCCCACAGTGCGGCGCTCCCTCAGCACTGACCCTCCCACAGTGCGGGACTCCCTCAGCACCGACCCTCCCACAGTGCGGGACTCCCCAGCACCGACCCTCCCACAGTGCGGGACTCCCTCAGCACCGACCCTCCCACAGTGCGGGACTCCCTTAGCACTGACCCTCCCACAGTGCGTGACTCCCTCAGCACTGACCCTCCCACAGTGCGGGACTCCCTCAGCACCGACCCTCCCACAGTGCGGGACTCCCTCAGCACCGACCCTCCCACAGTGCGGCGCTCCCTCAGCACCGACCCTCCCACAGTGCAGGACTCCCTCAGCACTGACCCTCCCACAGTGCGGGACTCCCTCAGCACTGACCCTCCCTCAGTGCGGCGCTCCCTCAGCACCGACCCTCCCAAAGTGCAGCGCTCCCTCAGCACTGACCCTCCCACAGTGCGGGACTCCCTCAGCACTGACCCTCCCACAGTGCGGGACTCCCTCAGCTCCAACCCTCCCACAGTGCGGGACTCCCTCAGCACTGACCCTCCCACAGTGCGGGACTCCCTCAGCACTGACCCTCCCACAGTGCGGGACTCCCTCACGCACTGACCCTCCCACAGTGCGGGACTCCCTCAGCACCGACCCTCCCACAGTGCGGGACTCCCTCAGCACTGGCCCTCCCACAGTGCGGGACTCCCTCAGCACTGACCCTCCCACAGTGCGGCACTCCCTCAGCACTGACCCTCCCACAGTGCGGGACTCCCTCAGCACCGACCCTCCCACAGTGCAGGACTCCATCAGCACCGACCCTCCCACAGTGCGGGACTCCCTCAGCACTGACCCTCCCACAGTGCAGGACTCCCTCAGCACCGACCCTACCACAGTGCGGGACTCCCTCAGCACTGACCCTCCCACAGTGCAGGACTCCCTCAGCACTGACCCTCCCACAGCGCGGGACTCCCTCAGCACTGACCCTCCCACAGTGCGTGACTCCCTCAGCACCGACCCTCCCACAGTGCGGGACTCCCTCAGCACTGACCCTCCCACAGTGCGGCACTCCCTCAGCACTGACCCTCCCACAGTGCGGCCCTCCCTCAGCATCGACCCTCCCACAGTGCGGCGTTCCCTCAGCACCGACCCTCCCACAGTGCGGGACTCCCTCAGCACTGACCCTCCCACAGTGCGGCGCTCCCTCAGCACTGACCCTCCCACAGTGCGGGACTCCCTCAGCACCGACCCTCCCACAGTGCGGGACTCCCTCAGCTCCGACCCTCCCACAGTTTAGGACTCCCTCAGCACCGACCCTCCCACAGTGCGGGACTCCCTCAGCACTGACCCTCCCACAGTGCGGGACTCCCTCAGCTCCGACACTCCGACAGTGCAGTACTCCCTCAGCACCGACCTTCCCACAGTGCGGGACTCCCTCAGCACTGACTCTCCCACAGTGCGGACTCCCTCAGCACTGATCCTCCCACAGTGCGGGACTCCCTCAGCACTGACCCTCCCACAGTGCGGGACTCCCTCAGCACTGACACTCCCCACAGTGCGGGCCTCCCTCAGCACCGACCCTCCCACAGTGCGGGACTCCCTCAGCACCGACCCTCCCACAGTGCGGGACTCCCTCAGCACCGACCCTCCCACAGTGCGGGACTCCCTCAGCACCAACCCTCCCACAGTGCGGCGCTCCCTCAGCACTGACCCTCCCACAGTGCGGGACTCCCTCAGCACCGACCCTCCCACAGTGCGGGACTCCCTCTGCACCGACCCTCCCACAGTGCGGGACTCCCTCAGCACTGAACCTCCCACAGTGCGGGATTCCCTCAGCACTGACCCTCCCACAGTGCGGGACTCCCTCAGCACCGACCCTCCCAAAGTGCGGCACTCCCTCAGCACCGACCCTCCCACAGTGCGGGACTCCCTCAGCACCGACCCTCCCACAGTGCGGCACTCCCTCAGCACCGACCCTCCCACAGTGCGGCGCTCCCTCAGCACCGACCCTCCCACAGTGCGGGACTCCCTCAACACCGACCCTCCCACAGTGCGGCACTCCCTCAGCACTGACCCTCCCATAGTGCGGGACTCCCTCAGCACTGACCCTCCCACAGTGCGGCGCTCCCTCAGCACTGACCCTCCCACAGTGCGGGACTCCCTCAGCACTGACCCTCCCACAGTGCGGGACTCCCTCAGCACTGACCCTCCCACAGTGCGGGACTCCCTCAGCACTGACCATCCCACAGTGCGGGACTCCCTCAGCACTGACCCTCCCTCAGTGCGGCGCTCCCTCAGCACCGACCCTCCCAAAGTGCAGCGCTCCCTCAGCACTGACCCTCCCACAGTGCGGGACTCCCTCAGCACTGACCCTCCCACAGTGCGGGACTCCCTCAGCTCCAACCCTCCCACAGTGCGGGACTCCCTCAGCACTGACCCTCCCACAGTGCGGGACTCCCTCAGCACTGACCTTCCCACAGTGCGGGACTCCCTCACGCACTGACCCTCCCACAGTGCGGGACTCCCTCAGCACTGACCCTCCCACAGTGCGGCACTCCCTCAGCACTGATCCTCCCACAGTGCGGGACTCCCTCAGCACCGACCCTCCCACAGTGCGGGACTCCCTCAGCACTGACCCTCCCACAGTGCAGGACTCCCTCAGCACCGACCCTACCACAGTGCGGGACTCCCTCAGCACTGACCCTCCCACAGTGCGGGACTCCCTCAGCACTGACCCTCCCACAGCGTGGGACTCCCTCAGCACTGACCCTCCCACAGTGCGGGACTACATCAACACCGACCATCCCACAGTGCAGGACTCCCTCAGCACTGATCCTCCCACAGCGCGGGAATCCCTCAGCACTGACCCTCCCACAGTGCGGCACTCCCTCAGCACCGACCCTCCCACAGTGCTGGACTCCCACAGCACTGACCCTCCCAGAGTCCGGGACTCCCTCAGCACTGACCCTCCCGCAGTGCGGGACTCCCTCAGCACTGACCCTCGCACAGTGCGGGACTCCCTCAGCACTGACCCTCCCACAGTGCGGCACTCCCTCAGCACTGACACTCCCACAGTGCGGGACTCCCTCAGCACTGACCATCCCACAGTGCGGGACTCCCTCAGCTCCGACACTCCCACAGTGCAGGACTCCCTCAGCACCGACCTTCCCACAGTGCGGGACTCCCTCAGCACTTACCCTCCCACAGTGCGGGACTCCCTCAGAACCGACCCTCCCACAGTGCGGGACTCCCTCAGCACTGACTCTCCCACAGTGCGGACTCCCACAGCACTGACCCTCCCACAGTGCGGGACTCCCTCAGCACTGATCCTCCCACAGTGCGGGACTCCCTCAGCACTGACCCTCCCACAGGGCGGGACTCCCTCAGCACTGACACTCCCCACAGTGCGGGACTCCCTCAGCACCGACCCTCCCACAGTGCGGGACTCCCTCAGCACCGACCCTCCCACAGTGCGGGGCTCCCTCAGCACTGACCCTCCCACAGTGCGGGACTCCCTCAGCACCGACCCTCCCACGGTGCGGGACTCCCTCAGCACTGACCCTCCCACAGTGCGGGACTCCCTCAGCACTGAACCTCCCACAGTGCGGGACTCCCTCAGCACTGACCCTCCCACAGTGCGGGACTCCCTCAGCAACGACCCTCCCACAGTGCGGCGCTCCCTCAGCACTGACGCTCCCACCGCGCGGCGCTCCCTCAGCACTGACCCTCCCACAGCGCTGGACTCCCTCAGCACTGACCCTCCCACAGTGCGGGACTCCCTCAGCACTGACCCTCCCACAGTGCGGGACTCCCTCAACACCGACCCTTCCACTGTGCGGCACTCCCTCAGCACTGACCCTCCCATAGTGCGGGACTCCCTCAGCACTGACCCTCCCACAGTGCGGCGCTCCCTCAGCACTGACCCTCCCACAGTGCGGGACTCCCTCAGCACCGACCCGCCCACAGTGCGGGACTCCATCAGCACTGACCCTCCCACAGTGCGGGACCCCCTCAGCACCGACCCTCCCACAGTGCGGGACTCCCTCAGCACTGACCCTCCCACAGTGCGTGACTCCCTCAGCACTGACCCTCCCACAGTGCGGGACTCCCTCAGCACTGACCCTCCCACAGTGCGGGACTCCCTCAGCACTGACCATCCCACAGTGCGGGACTCCCTCAGCACTGACCCTCCCTCAGTGCGGCGCTCCCTCAGCACCGACCCTCCCAAAGTGCAGCGCTCCCTCAGCACTGACCCTCCCACAGTGCGGGACTCCCTCAGCACTGACCCTCCCACAGTGCGGGACTCCCTCAGCTCCAACCCTCCCACAGTGCGGGACTCCCTCAGCACTGACCCTCCCACAGTGCGGGACTCCCTCAGCACTGACCCTCCCACAGTGCGGGACTCCCTCACGCACTGACCCTCCCACAGTGCGGGACTCCCTCAGCACCGACCCTCCCACAGTGCGGGACTCCCTCAGCACTGGCCCTCCCACAGTGCGGGACTCCCTCAGCACTGACCCTCCCACAGTGCGGCACTCCCTCAGCACTGACCCTCCCACAGTGCGGGACTCCCTCAGCACCGACCCTCCCACAGTGCAGGACTCCATCAGCACCGACCCTCCCACAGTGCGGGACTCCCTCAGCACTGACCCTCCCACAGTGCAGGACTCCCTCAGCACCGACCCTACCACAGTGCGGGACTCCCTCAGCACTGACCCTCCCACAGTGCAGGACTCCCTCAGCACTGACCCTCCCACAGCGCGGGACTCCCTCAGCACTGACCCTCCCACAGTGCGTGACTCCCTCAGCACCGACCCTCCCACAGTGCGGGACTCCCTCAGCACTGACCCTCCCACAGTGCGGCACTCCCTCAGCACTGACCCTCCCACAGTGCGGCCCTCCCTCAGCATCGACCCTCCCACAGTGCGGCGTTCCCTCAGCACCGACCCTCCCACAGTGCGGGACTCCCTCAGCACTGACCCTCCCACAGTGCGGCGCTCCCTCAGCACTGACCCTCCCACAGTGCGGCGCTCCCTCAGCACTGACCCTCCCACAGTGCGGGACTCCCTCAGCATCGACCCTCCCACAGTGCGGCGTTCCCTCAGCACCGACCCTCCCACAGTGTGGGACTCCCTCAGCACTGACCCTCCCACAGTGCGGCGCTCCCTCAGCACTGACCCTCCCACAGTGCGGGACTCCCTCAGCACCGACCCTCCCACAGTGCGGGACTCCCTCAGCTCCGACCCTCCCACAGTGCAGGACTCCCTCAGCACCGACCCTCCCACAGTGCGGGACTCCCTCAGCACTGACCCTCCCACAGTGCGGGACTCCCTCAGCACTGACCCTCCCACAGTGCGGGACTCCCTCAGCACCGACCCTCCCACAGTGCAGGATTCCCTCAGCACCGACCTTCCCACAGTGCGGGACTCCCTCAGCACTGACTCTCCCACAGTGCGGACTCCCTCAGCACTGATCCTCCCACAGTGCGGGACTCCCTCAGCACTGACCCTCCCACAGTGCGGGACTCCCTCAGCTCCGACACTCCCACAGTGCAGGATTCCCTCAGCACCGACCTTCCCACAGTGCGGGACTCCCTCAGCACTGACTCTCCCACAGTGCGGACTCCCTCAGCACTGATCCTCCCACAGTGCGGGACTCCCTCAGCACTGACCCTCCCACAGTGCGGGACTCCCTCAGCACTGAC